>NW_026928121.1:0-120000 GCF_032062105.1 Saccostrea cuccullata | reverse complement strand
TATTTCTGGTCCCTGTCACGACCACCCTGAACGTCCTCTAACTTTTTACTATATTTTGGAAAAAATAATTTTAACTAGAACTGTCCAAACGGGACAAAATACCCCCCGCTAGGTTTTTTCAGAAGCAAGTTTTTCCATAATAAAGATATGTATCACACATGAATTATGAAATTTTTCTTCCAGTGACCTTGAAACTCCCCAAATGACCTTGGGTCAAGGTCATGACACACCTTTGGGTCATGGGCAATCTTTGCGTGAAATGAGAACCTACCAAGATTATCCATAAGAAAGATGTGGACCGGACACGAATTATGAACTTTTTCTTCCAGTGACCTTGAACTTCCCCGAATGACCTTGGGTCAAGGTCACGACACACCCTTGGGTTATGGGTAATCTTTGTGTGAAATGAGAACCTAACAAGTTTATCCATAAGAAAGATATGGACCGGACACGAATTATGAACTTTTTCTTCCAGTGACCTTGAACTTCCCCGAATGACCTTGGGTCAAAGTCATGACACACCCTTGGGTCATGGGCAATCTTTGTGTGAAATGAGAACCTACCAAGTTTATCTATAAGAAAGATATGGTCCGGACACGAATTATGAACTTTTTCTTCCAGTGACCTTGACCTTCCCCAAATGACCTTGGGTCAAAGTCATGACACACCCTTAGGTCATGGGCAATCTTTGTGCGGAGTAGTAGATTCTAACGTCCCTCCATAAGAAAGATATGGACCGGACACGAATTATGAACTTTTTCTTCCGGTGACCTTGACCTTCCCCAAATGACCTTGGGTCAAGGTCATGACACACCCTTAGGTCATGGGCAATCTTTGTGTGGAGTAGTAGATTCTAACGTCCCTCCATAAGAAAGATATGGACCGGACACGTTTGCACAGACAGACGGACAGCTAGACAGACAGACGGACAAGGTGATTCCTATATACCCCCCCAAACTTCGTTTGCGGGTGGTATAAAAATTTATTTTTGTTTTGAGAATCTATGTCTTATATTCAAGATACCATAAAGTAAAAATTCTACACCGAGAAAAAAAATTATATTGCATTAAGAAATATGCTATTAATTTTTAAATTAACATTTTTTTTAATCATGTATAGTTTTATTTTTATACTTTAAAACTTTTAAAATAAGTTTACAATTCTAACCTCAACTCGGTAAACACACTTTCTTTTTCTGCATGTAACTGTAAGTAACTAAAATGTAAATAAAGTAATTCTCATTAGAAAATATTTGAAGCTGCATACAGTGTATGACAGTGGCAAATTTTTCAGTATTTTCTTGTAGATCTGTTTTTTGAATAAGATAGAACAGAGTTACCTCTCTTGACATACAAAAGAAGATAATTTTTACAATAACACAGTTACCTTTCCTGTTTCTTCTTTAGTTTGTCTGCACTTTTCTCCACCTCTTCCTGTAGATTTTGGATTTTTTCTTTTGATGATTTCTAAATATTTAAATAAAACCATAAAGTCTAAAATAAGGAAATTCTTTCCACCATTTTCAAGACACCATGAAATGATGTACATAATTTGTTTGAGGAACCTCAGACCTTTATCATAAATGTTTTCAATTGGTACACTATTAGTCTATAGTAAGCTTTACCTCTATGGCTGATAACTGTTCCTGAAGAAGTTTATTTTCTTCTTTTTCTGTCGCCAGACTCAGACTTAGTTCTAGAAACAGTCGTTTTTTACAAATCAAAAAGAAACTATATATATACTTAAATTTAAGTTAATTTTTAAAAAAATCCAAATATATTAAGTTAGAATAAATCTTATGAAAATATATTTGAAAATTAGAAAGTTTATATTCCACTTATTACTTTGCTTCAATCTCCAAAGATTCACAGAAGATTCATTTAAATTCTGAATGAGTTGAACCTGACCAAAATTACAGAAATTTCTATTCAAATCAATTCATGTTCTGAAAAATTCTTTGAAACTGTAAATCAGTTTTTATTTGGGACACTTTTCATTTTTGTGTAAGTAAGCAAGACATTGTGCTCTAGCTTGAAAATGTTTATACTCGAGTATACATGTACATGTATTAGTATCCCTAAGGGTGATATGTATTAGAGATCTATGTTACCAAAGGGTATTACCGTTAATATCAGGCACGTCTTCTGTTGTCTCAGTTCCCTCATCACTGCCTTTTAAGTTTTCCGAATCCACTAAATATTGTAAAATTATCATTATTACATGTATATTCCAATTAACTTGCTAAATGCAAGGAATTTTATATTTCTTACAGTAATTCTAGTAAGAAGGAGGATAATGTACACAACGATAATTATTCTTTCCATGAAACTGTTATCTAAGGAAAAAGTTAGAAACAAGATGTCATTGAGACAATGCGCACAAGAAATCCTCGGCTCTGATGGGAATTTGGTATGGACAGGTGTAGGGATAAACAGGAAGTTATCATCTAATTCGTACAAAAATTAACGCAACCATTTGGCATTCCTAAACAAATGAATGCACTAAAATTTCAAGTATCTACCTTTGAAAAATTGCTGACAAAAAAGTGATGAAAAATTTTTACAGACAACTACACAGACACATAGACAACCAGACACAAGAGGGTAAAACAGAATACTGTTAACAGAATTTTATTAGCGAGGACTTTATTTCGCAATTTACCACTGGTAAACTAGTTCACAACGATTAATTTTCATGATCAAGGCTTTTGTCAATAGACACAGAGACTTTAAGGACCTGTTCGCGGCCAGAAATATTCACGATGATGAGGCTCTCCCCAGCTTCGCAAAAACTTCTCGCATGCAAATTAATGTTGGTTTACAGTACCCCCTCTCAATCAGAGTGGGAGTATAATAAATACCCATCTGTTAATCACCATCTGATGGCAGACCTACCTGTATATTTTTTCTGCAGAGCGGAATTTTCAGACCTACCTGTACATTTTTTCTGCAGAGCGGAATTTTCGGCCTGTAACCTTCTGACCTGGCTCTCCAGTTCAGCGAGGTCATTCTGATTCCCAGAATCCTTTAGGGGTCGGTTCTCTTTCAAAGCTGTTATTTCTTTCTCATAAGTCTCATTGGCATCTACAACCTGTACTCAATGAAATATGAAAAAAATGTCTTCAATAAAATTAAAGGAAAAAGAATAAAACACAGAGCATGATATCAACTTCAAATGCTTTTTATTACATTTTTTTTTTTTTAGGACTTTTTTTAACGTTTTATATCTCATTTATTTACATAAAATTAAATAGTTAAGGAAAGAACATCTGGGATTTCACTAGTGAATCATGGATATCAAGTACTTTATAAACACTAAGCAGTATCCTGTATATTCTGTGAAGTGGTTAGATTTATCACAACTCTACATTTTTATGGTTTTGTGTTCATATGAGGATCAGTCACTCTGTCTCCAATCTATGTATTTTGTATAATATAAAGGGTGTTAAGGAAAGTTCATTTTCAAAGGAAAAAAATATCAGAAGATATTTAAAATTTGTGATATTTCATGTTCACTGAGTCCATTCTTGCAACTTATAAGGTTTCAACAGTGTTTTGGATACAAATGTCTATAAGTTTATTATTTACAATTGTGAGAATTTGGAATATTTATTTTACAAAATTTCCAAAATATTACATAATAGGATTTTGGGGGCTTTAATTTAAGTACAGAAGAATTTTTATAATGCCCTTTAAATCACTGTTTATCAATTTTTTTTTAATCAAAATAAACAATCTATAGGAAGTTCCTAAACATCTTCACTAGCCAAGGGCTTTCGGTCCACTCCGCTCCCCAGTGGACCGAAAACCCTTGGCTAGCGAAGATGGTTCCTAAATGTCTGTCCTATCTTATGAGTGGTCCCTTATTGTAAAAATTTCCTAAATGTTGGTGTTATCTGTACACACAGGAGGAAACAAGACCTTTCAATTAAAACTGAAAGACGTCTTTCAGTGACATTTCAGTGTTATTCAGTAACTGAATGGCAGGTTAATTTCAGTGACCTTTCTGTTACACTCACCGTGGAGAGTTCCTGCATGACAGTCTGGTTCACTTACCCTGGAGAGTTCCTGCATGACAGTCTGGTTCACTTACCCTGGAGAGTTCCTGCATGAAGTCTGGTTCACTTACCCTGGAGAGTTCCTGCATGAGTCTGGTTCACTTACCCTGGAGAGTTCCTGCATGAGAGTCTGGTTCTGGAGTCGGAACTCTTCTTCTTGGCTGTGGAGTTTCCTCTGGAGTTGGTCATTCTCTTGTATCAATAACTCAACCTCCTTATTTAAAAAAGTGAAAAAATAAATATTAATCAATCTGCTCTTCTCAACAACAAATTTCCTTAATAGTTCAATAGTTCTTTATATATAGGGTAAGCAAATTTAATTTGCTTCTGTTAGCATTAAACATGACATTTCATGCAGTTTGAAGCTTTTTTTTTTATAAACAAAGCAACAATAGAAAGTTACCTTACACAGAAAAAAAAGAAATGACAGAAAATAATAATAACTAGATGATTTTGCGAGCAACGAGTTGAGATGAGATAAGATTTTGATTGCGATTTTCATTCTAAAATAATGATTTACCACAATCTGTAAAAAGACATTGAACATGAAAGACTTTAAAAAATTGGAATTTTGCCCCACACGGCCCCTTATTTTGGGAATCAACCCCTTTTTTCATATCATCTTAAAGATCTGAAAATTTTGAACATTTTTTGTTAATAAACTATTCAGAAGTTCTTTTTCGTTTTTGAGCTATTAGCAAAAGAAATATTAAGGGGCCAACCCTTTAACTCCTTAATGGGGATGTTTATCGAAAAATGAAAGGTTGCATATTGTTTAGAACATTATTTTGAACAACTTCTGTTCAATATTGCTTATCAAAATATTTCTCCCTTTCGAGATATAAAGCATCAAAGATTTAGCATTCTGGCCCCTTGTGGCCCCTAATTATATACCATGCAACATGAAAGTCATAACATATAGTTGTAGACGGTTGAGATAAACATCTTTGCTTCAGTAATGTATTACAAAATATTAACTGTTAAAGAGTTATCCAATAAAGACTTTGGGCCCCTCTTGGCCCCTAATTCGAGTACCCAGCCCCTTTTTCGGAGTTTCATCTTAAAGATCTTACGATTTTGAACAGTTTTTGTTCAACAACTGTTCAGAAATTCTTATTCGTTTTTGAGCTAAAAGCAAAAGATATAATTATCTCATCTCATCTGAAAGATCTTACGATTTTGAACATTTTTCGTTCAGTAACTATTCAGAAATTCTTTTTCGTTTTTGAGCTATTAGCAAAAGAAATATTTAGGGGCCAACCCTTTAACTCCTTAATGGGGACGTTTATCAAAAAATGAAAGGTTGCATATTGTTCAGAACATTATTTTGAACATCTTTTGTTCATTATTGCTTATCAAAATATATCTCCCTTTCGAGATATAAAGCATCAAAGATTTAGCATTCTGGCCCCTTGTGGCCCCTAATTATGTATCATACGACATAAATATCATGTTATATAGTTGTAGATTGTTAAGCTAAACATTTTTTGTTCAGTAAAATATACCAAAATATTGTTTTCTAAAAAGTTATCGATTAAAGACTTCTGGCCCCTTTTTTCCCTTAATGTGATGAGTCAGCGCTTTTTTCTTGCTATTATATGAAAGATCTCGTTGTTATGCACGAATGATGTTCAGTATGTTTTAACAAAATATTAATACTTTAAAAGATATGAAGCAAAACATCTCAAAAAATCAGTCATGATTCGTGTCCTAAATTTTGACCCCTACCGAGCTTCCATACTAGGCACTTCCGGAAAATATCCTGACCCAGGTGCAATATGGCAACATGTCTTCTACCATCCCTGACAATTTCAGCTTTCTAGCTTGAACCGTTTTTGAGTTCCATCACAGACATGAAGAGTCACCTAAATTTTGATCAAAGGGCGATAACTTCCGACCGGAAGTGATTTTTCCAAAAAATCGATTTGCGCGGAATTAACTTCAAATGTCACACGTCAACACTGAAAATTTGAAGCAAATCGAACGAGCCATCTCCGAGAAATCTTCTGCACAAATTTTGTAAGAAGAAAAAAGAATAAAAATAATAATAACTAGAAAGTCTGCTATTGCAAGCAATAGCATATGTCGCCCCGTACTGGACAAGACTTTCATTTTTATCATCACTTAAACAATGGTCCATTAGCTAAGCTTGGACAACCACCGAGTCGTATCAGTCCTTTCTGTTGGAAACGGAAGACCTTAATTAGGAACATCCCATTTTATTTTTAGAATCGGTAGGAGAAGAAAGTTGTGCAGAAAAAAATTACAAGTTCTTAATTTGCAGACTTGCATAAGAGAAATTGGGCAGATGTACTGAAGTGAGCCTCATACTTGTTAATTGGCAGTATCTTTCCTACCAATAAAGCTTGGCAAATGTAATTTTTTAAGAAGATCAGCCGAATCATTTTGTGTATTATAACGCCAGTGAGAACTATGAAATTTCACTTTCATTTTTAGAGGTTCTGCCGGAAAACGAATCTGACATGCCACCTTCAATTCGAGCATTTCTGCATTGTACAGAAACTTTGTACCAACTTTTAAAACGTTACTTGTAAGTTGTATATGTTAGATATGTGTATTCTAACTGGCAGTGCGCTTCAAAACGGGGGGGGGGGGGTCGTCTTGATTGCTTGAGTAGTTATTGAGAATATAGAAATTACAACTACAACCAGTGATCGTCCTTTGAGGAAAGTTTCAGGAAGATTGTCCCAGCCATCTCCGAAAAACAGCCTGGATAAAAAAAACATGCGTACAATATCAATATGTCGTCCCCGACTTCGTTCGGGGCGACATAATAACTCCTGAATTTTTCACATCAATAACTCCTGAATTTTCCCCTTCAGTTCGAGCATTTCTGCATTGTACAGGGCTGATATTTCTTATGATATGATAAATCATGTGTAAACTTTCTCAGTTTAGCGGAATCGTAAACTTTTTCGGCGAGATGAATGTTTTGTTTACAGTAGTGATCAAGGCTTAGCGCACCTGTAAGGAGCGGATCCTAGGATTTATGAATGAATAAAAACTACGGAAATAACGTACCAATTTTCTAATTTATACTTGCACTATCTAATGAAATTAATGATATACAAGTAATAGATATACAAAAAAAAAAAATGCGAAATGCTAATAAATGCAGTTGACAATCGTTATTTTATAAATATATAGATAAAATAAAATAATTATAAAATCTAGAGACAAGACAGAAGAAGAATGAAGGTTGGCAAACTATGAAATCACATCAGGAGAACTGAATTTTATGAATGAAACTTTTAAAACGTTACTTGTAAGTTGTATATGTTAGATATGTGTATTCTAACTGGCAGTGCGCTTCAAAAGGGGGGGGGTCGTCTTGAACATATTACCTTACGTTTGAACGGTAAAGACTAGTGCTTTCGTATTTCAAATATGTAATCCTTGTGAAAAGAACTTTTATTGGATACGAAGAACTTTGACCCTTTGACCTAGACCTTGGAGAACACATGTGTACATCTTAACCTTTTTTCTGTTACGTTTCTATGACAACTGTGAGCGACTCATTACAATTATTTTAAAAGTAAAAATCACTTTGACACATTGCAAGGAATTAACATTGAAAGTTTCAAAACGATTGCTTGAGTAGTTATTGAGAAAATAGAAATTAAAGAATTTTAACATTCCCCTGGTTTCCATGGCAATAATCAATTATTTGAAAATTTTAAATGCATGGCGCACAACTACAGATAATAATCATTAAAATAAAAAGAGTTTCATGACGAACGTTTAAAAGACCAGAGAGAACACTCTCGGACAAAATTCGTCGTTTTTTACAGGTTTCCATGGCAACGGTTGACATATTGGAACTGAACGACCTCACTGCACAACTACAACCAGTGATCGTCCTTTGAGGAAAGTTTCAGGAAGATTGCCCCAGCCATCTCCGAGAAACAGCCTGGATAAAAAAAAACATGCGTACAATATCAATATGTCGTCCCCGACTTCGTTCGGGGCGACATAATAACTCCTGAATTTTTCACATCAATAACTCCTGAATTTTCCCCTTCAGTTCGAGCATTTCTGCATTGTACAGGGCACAGGCGCTTGACGTTTTCAACCTTTCTATTTATAAATAAAAATTTTCCCTACTATAATAATAACCAAGGTGTCTCACGGAGCCATCTTGGATTTTTTCAGGTCAGCTACCTCGCCTCGATTTTTAGTCTACAGTATGTTTAAAATAAACAGATACAACCCTTTCCTTGGAGTACTTACCTTAACTATGCCTCAACTTTCGTCCAACTCAAACCACATTAAACCCTCTGTAATCTTTAAAATATCGCTTCATACTCAGTCTACTGCTACCGACTCGGTAAAAACTTAGAAAAGGGAGGCCGGAAGTTGATGTTATTATGTAAATGAGAATTTCCTCTGCTTAAATTTGATTGATTACTAAGGTATTTATATGATACATACCAGTAAAACTGTTCAAGCTCCATTATTTTGTGTGTATTTTATTTTTCATGCTATAGATTTACATGATACAAACAGTTCGTTTTCTATTTCAAATATTACCGCAAGTTTAATATTTATAACTCTTAAGAAATCAACCAATCAGAAAAAGGCTTTCCTGGAATATGACGTTCTAACATAAACTTCCGGCCTCCCTTTTCCAAATTTTAACGAGTCGGTAGCAGTAGACTGAGTATGAAGCGATATTTTAAAGATTACAGAGGGTTTAATGTGGTTTGAGTTGGATTGCCCGAAAGTTGAGGCATAGTTAAGGTAAGTACTCCAAGGAAAGGGTTGTATCTGTTTATTTTAAACATACTGTAGACTAAAAATCGAGGCGAGGTAGCTGACCTGAAAAAATCCAAGATGGCTCCGTGAGACACCTTGGTTATTATTATAGTATGGAAAATTTTTATTTATAAATAGAAAGGTTGAAAACGTCAAGCGCCTGTGGTACAGGGCTGATGTTTCTTATGATATGATAAATCATGTGTAAACTTTCTCAGTTTAGCGGAATCGTGAACATTTTCGGCGAGATGAATGTTTTGTTTACAGTAGTGATCAAGGCTTAGCGCACCTGTAAGGAGCGGATCCTAGGATTTATGAATGAATAAAAACTACGGAAATAACGTACCAATTTTCTAATTTATACTTGCACTATCTAATGAAATTAATGATATACAAGTAATAGATATACAAAAAAAAAAAAATGCGAAATGCTAATAAATGCAGTTGACAATCGTTATTTTATATATAGATAAAATAAAATAATTATAAAATCTAGAGACAAGACAGAAGAAGAATGAAGGTTGGCAAACTATGAAATCGCATCAGGAGAACTGAATTTTATGAATGAAAGTTTTAAAACGTTACTTGTAAGTTGTATATGTTAGATATGTGTATTCTAACTGGCAGTGCGCTTCAAAAGGGGGGGGGGGGGGGTCGTCTTGAACATATTACCATACGTTTGAACGGTAAGTGCTAGGGTTTTCGTATTTCAAATATGTAATCCTTGTGAAAAGAACTTTTATTGGACACGGAGAACTTTGACCCTTTGAACTAGACCTTGGAGAAGACATGTGTGCATCTTAACCTTTTTTTCTGTTTCGTTTCTATGACAACTGTGAGCGACTCATTACAATTATTTTAAAAGTAAAAATCACTTTGACACATTGCAAGGAATTAACATTGAAAGTTTCAAAACGATTGCTTGAGTAGTTATGGAGAAAATCGAAATTAAAGAATTTTAACATTCCCCTGGTTTCCATGGCAATAATCGATTATTTGAAAATTTTAAATGCGAGTTGCACAACTACAGATACTAATCATTAAAATAAAAAGAGTTTCATGACGAACGTTTAAGGGACCAGAGAGAACACTCTCGGACAAAATTCGTCGCTTTTTACAGGTTTCCATGGCAACGGTAGACATGTTGGAACTGAACGACCTCACTGCACAACTACAACCAGTGATCGTCCTTTGAGGAAAGTTTCAGGAAGATTGCCCCAGCCATCTCCGAGAAACAGCTCCTGGATAAAAAAAACATGCGTACAATATCAATATGTCGTCCCCGACTTCGTTCGGGGCGACATAATAATAACACCTGGATTTTTCACATCAATAACTCCTGAATTTTCCTCTTCAATTCAAGCATTTCTTCATTGTACAGGGCTGATGTTTCTTTTGAGATGATAAATAATGTGTAAACTTTCTCAGTTTAGTGGAATCGTGAACATTTTCGGCGAGATGAATGTTTTGTTTACAGTAGTGATCAAGGCTTAGCACACCTATAGGAGCGGATCCTAGGATTTATGAATGAATAAAAACTATGAAAATAACGTACCAATTTTCTAATTTATATTTGCACTATCTAATGAAATTAAAAATATACAAGTAATAGATATACAAAAAAAAATGCGAAATGCTAATAAATGCAGTTGACAATCGTTATTTTATATATAGATAAAATAAAATAATTATAAAATCTAGAGACAAGACAGAAGAAGAATGAAGGTTGGCAAACTATGAAATCGCATCAGGAGAACTGAATTTTATGAATGAAACTTTTAAAACGTTACTTGTAAGTTGTATATGTTAGATATGTGTATTCTAACTGGCAGTGCGCTTCAAAAGGGGGGGGGGGTCGTCTTGAACATATTACCTTACGTTTGAACGGTAAGTGCTAGGGTTTTCGTATTTCAAATATGTAATCCTTGTGAAAAGAACTTTTATTGGACACGAAGAACTTTGACCCTTTGACCTAGACCTTGGAGAACACATGTGTGCATCTTAACCTTTTTTTCTGTTTCGTTTCTATGACAACTGTGAGCGACTCATTACAATTATTTTAAAAGTAAAAATCACTTTGACACATTGCAAGGAATTAACATTGAAAGTTTCAAAACGATTGCTTGAGTAGTTATTGAGAAAATCGAAATTAAAGAATTTTAACATTCCCCTGGTTTCCATGGCAATAATCGATTATTTGAAAATTTTAAATGCGAGTTGCACAACTACAGATACTAATCATTAAAATAAAAAGAGTTTCATGACGAACGTCTAAGGGACCAGAGAGAACACTCTCGGACAAAATTCGTCGCTTTTTACAGGTTTCCATGGCAACGGTAGACATGTTGGAACTGAACGACCTCACTGCACAACTACAACCAGTGATCGTCCTTTGAGGAAAGTTTCAGGAAGATTGCCCCAGCCATCTCCGAGAAACAGCCTGGATAAAAAAAAAACATGCGTACAATATCAATATGTCGTCCCCGACTTCGTTCGGGGCGACATAATAATAACTAGTGCTAATTGTAACGGGAACCGTTACAGATGTTCCCCAAACGCTCCCAAACTCTCTTCTCGTGCCATTTTCCCTGTAAGTTTCATTAAAGAAGGCAAAATCTATGCATTTTAGACATAAAAAACGTTTTCCCGAAAGTATACCAAGTATTTCAAATTTAAGCAATGCAGGCGTACGCATGTGATTGCATAAGCGTTATAACGATATCATCTTGTCTACACTATTTTACTCATTTGCACGTGCACGCACGATGACCATACCTTCTTGTAGGAGTCCATTATGTCTATCTATGTTCCTAATCCCATTCTGTTTGGTTGAAAAACAAGGGAGTTGTAGCCATTTAAAGTTTAAGCCAATCAGATTGCAGCGCACATGCATGCGCGTGTTTTCATGACAATTCTTATATATCATATTATAGGACATCTCAAAGTATGCTTATGTTTTAAATTTCAAAGCATTTTGAAAAAAAAAAAGATATTGACATTTCTGTTTCAGCCAATCAGAGCAAAGCACACGTGCACGCACGTGCATGCATGTGAATTGTGACCATACCATCTTGTAGGAGTCCTTTATGTCTATCTATGTTTTAAATCTCATGATGTTTGGTTGAAAACCAAGGGAGTTATAGTCATTTAAAGTTTCAGCCAATCAGATTGCAGCGCACGTGCATGCGCGTGATGTGATGAAAAAATTTATTTATCATATTATAGTACATACTAATGCATGTCAATGTTATAAATTTCAAATCATTTTATCATAAAACAAAAAAGATATTAAGATTTCTGTCTCAGCCAATCAGAGCAAAGTGCACGTGCATGTGCGTGAGTTCATGCAAATTTGACCATGTCATCTTATCTACGCATCTTTTATATCTTTATATAATGAGTTTCAAAACATTTTATCAAAAAATATAAAAGTTACAACCATATTAAATATATCGGTCATTTTACTCATTGCACGCGCCCGCACGTGCATGCGAATGCGCGCAAAATGACCTTCGTTCAGCACATCTACACAACATGCCTACTAACCCTAAAAAGGTTTTAACTTAGTTTGGTGAACAGTTTCTGAGAACACTTCCGGACAAAAAAGTACCGGAGAAGAAATAAGAAGAAAAAAGAATAATAATAGTAAGAAACAGAGTAAAAACAATATGTTCCCCCAACTTCGTTTGGGGAACATAATAACACCTGGATTTTTCACATCAATAACTCCTGAATTTTCCTCTTCAATTCAAGCATTTCTTCATTGTACAGGGCTGATGTTTCTTTTGAGATGATAAATAATGTGTAAACTTTCTCAGTTTAGTGGAATCGTGAACATTTTCGGCGAGATGAATGTTTTGTTTACAGTAGTGATCAAGGCTTAGCACACCTATAGGAGCGGATCCTAGGATTTATGAATGAATAAAAACTATGAAAATAACGTACCAATTTTCTAATTTATATTTGCACTATCAAATGAAATTAAAAATATACAAGTAATAGATATACAAAAAAAATGTGAAATGCTAATAAATGCAGTTGACAATCGTTTTTTTTTTATATAGATAAAATAAAATAATTATAACATCTAGAGACAAGACAGAAGAAGAATGAAGGTTGGCAAACTATGAAATCACATCAGGAGAACTGAATTTTATGAATGAAACTTTTGAAACGTCACTTGTAAGTTGTATATGTTAGATATGTGTATTCTAACTGGCAGTGCGCTTCAAAAGGGGGGGGGGGGGTTGTCTTGAACATAGTACTTTACGTTTGAACGGTAAGGGCTAGAGCATTCGTATTTCAAATATGTAATCCTTGTGAAAAGAACTTTTATTGGACACGAAGAACTTTGACCCTTTGACCTAGACCTTGGAGAACACATGTGTGCATCTTAACCTTTTTTTCTGTTTCGTTTCTATGACAACTGTGAGCGACTCATTACAATTATTTTAAAAGTAAAAATCACTTTGACACATTGCAAGGAATTAACATTGAAAGTTTCAAAACGATTGCTTGAGTAGTTATTGAGAAAATCGAAATTAAAGAATTTTAACATTCCCCTGGTTTCCATGGCAATAATCGATTATTTGAAAATTTTAAATGCGAGTTGCACAACTACAGATACTAATCATTAAAATAAAAAGAGTTTCATGACGAACGTCTAAGGGACCAGAGAGAACACTCTCGGACAAAATTCGTCGCTTTTTACAGGTTTCCATGGCAACGGTAGACATGTTGGAACTGAACGACCTCACTGCACAACTACAACCAGTGATCGTCCTTTGAGGAAAGTTTCAGGAAGATTGCCCCAGCCATCTCCGAGAAACAGCCTGGATAAAAAAAACATGCGTACAATATCAATATGTCGTCCCCGACTTCGTTCGGGGCGACATAATAATAAAAGTGAAAAAGAAACCGAAGAATAATAGAAAGGTCTTCCGCTGAAGACGGAAGACCCTAATAAAGGTAAAAAAGAAACCGAAGAATAATAGAAGGGTCTTCCGCTGAAGACGGAAGACCCTAAAAAATGAAGGGTCTGTAAGTCTCGTCACGTGACTCGCGAGATTCTACGATAATTTTCACTTCCGGGTACATGAAATGAGGAACTGTGTATGAAGTTTAGCATAATTCTGGTTTATACAAAGCTTTTGAGGAAAAGTTAAGTATTTATACAAAGCAGAACGGTTCTCCGACTTACGATGGATGAATTGCGTGTCATAAAAGCTTGGGTGCGAGTGTCCACCAGGAAAAATTCGATCGAAGTACAGGTAAACAATCAGAGAATGTCAACTGTTTCTTGTTTATTTCGAGAGAAAATGAAGTGTTTTACTTTACACCCGAATGAAATAGAATCATAATCATCTTTCGCCTAAATTTATTAACAGATTTTTCTCGAATTCGAGGACGATGTTGTTATTATCAGCTAATTATAGAGGAGAAGTTTTGTCAGTGTCCGATGGGTACAAACGTCATATTGTGGAGCCTGCATGCATCACTTTTGCATCGGTAAATATATTTTTTAAAGTAAAGTTTTACCTGTTGTGTGTCACCTATAGGATCATCTATTTTAGATCTATTTCCCAAAGATAAGATGTTCATATACTTATATTTTGGTATTTGAAGTATTTCGCTGCATTCAACATTTAACAAAATTCAAATCACTTTAATACAGTAAACATACATGTGTAGAATTTCGGGCTTTATGGACCATCGATATCAGCCTGGATAGCTCAGTGGTTAGACACCTGACAAGTGATCCACAGGTCCAGCACAATACCCCAATAAAGGTATATAGCTTGATAAAGCTATATAGCTTTATCAAGGTATTTAAAATACCTTGATCAAGGTATTTTATGTCATGAAAATTCCAAAAAAAAATTTAAAAATTAATTACTGAGGGTCATATTCTGAGTTGTTGTAAGTAAATTCACCCATGCATGTTAAAAGCTCAAACATATTAAACAAATCAGTATAAAAACATTTCATGTGAGGAGATGATTTTTAAGCTTTCTTTTTGATACCAGAGTGTTTTTCATGCACGAGTGGACATACAGACAAAAACTCAGAACTCAACTTTCAGTATATAATTTTTAAAGCCACATATGGCGTAACTGATCAAAAAATATATTTTTAAAAAATACAAAATTAAGTAAAGAAATATAGTTAATACATTTAAATTAAAGCTTTTCATACAATTCTGAACACGGAGAACACCTCGTTTCACCTAATAATACAATTTTATCTTCTTTATAATGTGTTATTTAAATTTTTTGTATTTTCTTTCGAGCCGGAGAAAATTCCTAGAATCCAAATTAAATTGTGATATCTTTATAACGCAACTGACTTAGATTTTGTAATTTACGGAAAAGTTCTATCTTTATATAAAGTAATCATACAAATAATAAGTTCTTATAATTTTACACTAATAATTTTCATTGTAAATACGCCATATATGGCTTTAAAGAATTTTTTTGAATTTTCATTCCATAAAATACCTTGATCAAGGTATTTTAAATACCTTAATAAAGCTATATAGCTTTATCAAGCTATATACCATTATCGGGGTATTGTGCTGGACCTGATACAGGGGTTCCGGGTTCGATTCCCGTTCCAGCCACAAGTTTTCGTCGTGCATTTCTCCTTTCCTACTACATTTGTGCTGTGCCATGCCCTGGAACTGACAGGTGAAAGACCTGCCAGGGGTGAACCGGGGTTGGGGTCTAAAGACCTTTAAGGAGGGAGGAATGTGGCGGTCAGCGGGGTTCGATCGCCGGTGGCCAGATAGCTCAGTTGGTAGAGCACCTGAATGGAGTTTCAGGGGGCCCGGGTTCAAATCCCGGTCTGGTCCACTGCATTTTCTCCTCTTTATTTATTCATCAATCTCATACAATTATATACATTAAAACTTATTTTATAGCAGAAGTACAAGGGAACCAGGCAGTAACAAAGATGAAAGATGCTGTTGCTGAAAGATCCAGTCAAGCACTAAACTGACTTGAATGATCAGCCTCCTTAAAAATACAAATCAAATACAGGTATGAAATTGATCAGATGCAACAGAATAAGTTCAAGGACATATAAAAATATATTTTCATAAGACATAGTACAACAAAATATTACAAAAAGGTCATGGATGTCCAGTGATGCATTACCCTCATATTAAAAATCACAGACTCAGAAATTTGATGAAGTTTTTAAAAAAAAAAATTGAAGTGCTAATAAAATGATTATTAATGGTAGGGCAGATTTTAATGGGTAAGGTTGAGTACATCATGATCAAACAAATCATTTTGTTATTGTTGGCCTTAGTAGGGGCACTCTAGATATGAAAATACAGTGTGTAAAACAAATATTTTTAAATAATTTTTTTTCATGAAAAGGCCTTTGACATTTTTTGGTATAAAAAGGACAATTTCAGTCTGTTTTTCTTGTAAAAATATTGATAAAATTTAATGAAGAAGGTTAAGATTTGTATTAAATATCCAATAAATGGATATTTACCAGATTTATAACTCATTACACCTAAATTATCAGTAATGCATACTGGAACAACTATGCAATAATTCGAATGACATTTTACAGAAGTTTGCTAAATTACAGGTTTTTGTCAGCTTATCTGGAAATCTTAGGACATCACTGATTTGATCAAGAACTCATCCAGCGTGAAGACCAGCCATGTGCCTCACTTGTCATGACATTATTAAAGGTAAGTAACCCTATCAGCAAAGAATTGACAAGCAAATCCTTCCAAAGATTTTCATTTAAGATATTTATTTAATTGGTAGTTTTAATACCGTGTAAGTGTAATTTATAAAATTAGTAATCTTTTAAAAATCGCTACAATTACTTCTCGCTAAATAGAAAATACTAAATTTTAAGGACAAATCATTAAATTTGCATCATGATCTTGATTTCCACTTGTACAATATTTTAATTTCTGTAAAATTTTTTTTTTACATTTTATAAAAACAAAAAATATATTTTCAAATCAAAATCATTTTATTTCAGCACTTTGTGACAGTGGGAAGATGGGATTTAAAACATGACATGGCTCTATATTATTGCATCAAAGACCAATCCAGGTTTATGTATAAAGTGAAGGAAAACAGTCAAGCATCATTTGGAGCCACGTGTACATATGTAACCGCCTAGGCGCCTTCACAATATGTCCTCTTATTTAAGAAATCACAGTGACCAGTTGTACCTATGATGTCGGACGAGATCCTGATAAAAACTTCTGTTGCACTCATCACTAACTGCAAAGAAATGAAAACTTTAAATGACTTGTATCAACACTTTTGTACTACATCAAGCTTGTATTTTCAGATCTTGTTAGCCTTTATTTTCCTTCAAACAAAATTTTATAAGTACTAACCTTCAGGTGTAAAATGTTTGAAACAATATGCTTGTCTCAGAAGAAAATTCTCTGCCATTTAGTAGTGTCATGAGCAGTTGATTCACTTGATTGAGGTCACAATTCCACCGGCAAAGATTACATTGGGTATTTGTAGCTGAATGGTGCCAAATAAAACACTTTTCACAAGAACCTGGCAAATGTATTAAAGTGGAAGTGAGCATCTACACAAAAAATGAATACTTTCTCAAATATTAATAGCGATATATTATGCCTGTGTACATCCTAAATATATATGGATATATAACTAATAACACAAGTAACTAGCAAATATACAATGTCAACTTCCTTAAATTTTTTCTCAAGTTCATGTATTGTGTATCAAAATAAACATGCAATATTTGTCTTGTTACACTGACGTATTTTTAAGAAAATGTCATTCGTTGAAACAAGTTTGCGAACATTCTGTACAGCTAGCTATTTTTATGGAGAAGTTCATTTCATTTCATGTACATCTACATGTATCGACATGCATTTTGAATCATAGGGATGTAATGTTAGGCACACCGAAGGAAAAAAGTAATTGTTAACAAATGTTTTTTACCAATCAAATTTGATATTTAATTTGAAAGTATGTGCCAAACATTAAGTATTATGGTTCATTCAACTTAATTTATTTATCATTGTATGTGAGCTTTCCTGAATTGGATAAGTAAATGAACTAGTAGGTTTGATAGTGAAGAGAGAAAAAAGAACAGCCCAAAATACAAAAGAAAATAAATTCCATCATTAACTACTTGGAAGTTGTCACACTCTTCATGAGTATAAGAATTATGAGAAATACTATACATAATGTAAACATATTACATTTAGCCATATATTTTATTTAGTGGAAAACATAGTCCGCCTATCCAAGTACATCACTAAATGTCTTGTATGTGAATTTAATAACTAGCACATTCAGATATCTAATAGAATGATAACTTGTTGAAAATTGAATTTCCACCAAATATTATACACACCAAATGTAATACATTTACAGTATGTATGACTTATGAACAGAACAAATTAATACCGGTATATGGATGACACATTCATTTGAAGTGTTGTCTCTTTTTCCATATCTGCTGGATCCCTATAAAATATGATGACAAATGTAGATCAAATGTTCTATAGTTGAAGTATGAATGTCCTTTGGACACAGTCATTGCCTTTTTGGAGACAAAGTAAGATTTATCTATCTGACAAATGAATTCATTAAAAATATTCCTATTTCTAATTCCTATTTTAAGAAAGAAAAAAAGTCTGTCTCATAATTGTAAGAGTATTCAAGAAGGGAGTCATAATACAAGTTATATTGAAATTGAATATATATAGTGTATACATCCCTGTTTACATGAAAGAATATTTGACATTTTTATTTCTGGATAGATTACATAACAAGTAAATCTATTTATTTCTACTGTAATACAAGTATAATACATAGGCTTATGCCCCCCTTTTTATTGCAAATATAAACATAAAATAGCATTTTTTATTGGTGTATAACTTTATTTTGTTGGTAATGCCCCCCCCCCCCCCCCCATTCTATGTACCCGTCCCGTGTGCTAAATAAATGAAATAAATTTAAGAAACCAATCTTTAGGGAACGTTTTTGTTTGGAAACACATTATTCCAGCTTTAAAAATATTTTAATTTTCCTTTATGCTTTAAAATGTTCGCCAACCACAATGCTAATCGTGACCCATTCGGAATGGCTTGTATGTACGTCGTTTATTAAAACAATACAGCAGTTAAACGCTTTTTACCTGTATCAATCAATCCATTATATCCTTTTCTTTTCAATAATCAGGAAACAAACGGCATGACAGGCTCTGCTAGTCCACCGCAAGGCTTAAAACTAAATGCCATGCGGTAATTCATTGTCTCCAAGAACGCGCAAGTACCCGGAAGTTAGAAAACGAAAGTGAAAGTTAACGAGACTTACAGACCCTTCGAATTATGAAAGTAAAATACTGTATTCTGTTATACATAGGTATAATTAAAAAAGAGTACCTTTGATGTTAAATGTTTGCAAAAATTCAATGTCCCTGTACAGGTTCCCACAATTTATCAAGTCCTCATTTATATTCTTTCTCTGGCTTTTCCCTGTTTAAAGAACACACGTGTTTGATCATGAAACAGATGTAATATTATGTAACACATGTATTTACATTTCATAGGCGTCGGAACTGGGGGCGGGGTGCTTATTGCATTACCTTAATTTCTTAAATTCCTTATTATAAATATCGTCATAATTTTTAATTTTCTAAACCCCTCCCCCCAAACACGCTTTTGTAAATGTAGAGATAATTTAAGTACTGAACATTGGTGGATAAGGTTAACACCCCCCCCCCCCCTCACACACACACACACACACATACTTTCAACAAGCACGTTGCAGTGTAATGAAAGAAGGGTAATTGGTGGTGTTTTAAAAAAAGGCTGGAACTGATAGAAGTTTAATCTTAAACCCCCCCCCCCTTCCCAACCCCTACCAATAAATGGGCTTCTCATTGTTCCGACGCCAATCCTTTTTTATCATCTATCATTTATTCATCATATAAAAATGCTTGTGAAATATTGTAAACTTGCCTAACGCATGAGCCAATGAAGATAACTGCTCCATTGACAACTTGTCCTGATAAATAGCATCCAGAAATTCATCAAAATAATCCAGGATGGTTATTTTGCGTTTTAATGCAGCTTCCTCTGCCCGAGCCTCGTATTCTATCCCCTGTTCGGCAAATTTCACACATAGGCTGCATAGGAATGTAGAATGCGGGAAAATGTGGTTTTTTGTGATTAAAAAATCAATTACTGACTTCTTTATTTTTTGTCAGAAATTCGGCGGATCGATAATCCCTCCTCACCAGGATATAGAGAACAGCAGTAATCATGGTGTTTGCTGCTGCATTTACGCTTTGGGGGCATATCTATTTTCAAAAATAATAACAGAATGCATCACTTTATCATGCAATACTTCTTTTTTTGTAATGCATGCCCCCCCCCCCCCCCACTACCGCTTTCAATTTTAGAAAACTTATTATTTTTAAATATCCATGATTATTTATCTATGTAGATGTCACAAATTTCATTTTATGCAGCAAAATATCTATTTAAATGCATCAAGGTAAATCTTAATGAAAAGCGTAAAAAAAAGTTTATTTTTAATGATAACAGCACGCCATACAATATATCCCAAAAGACTCATTCACTTTGTAAAACAATGTTTCATTGGTCAATGTTTGATCACATGATCATGCGCCTTTTCAAAGATGGCTGTCAGTGGCAAGAAAAGTTAACAGGTGATTTTCTTTTAGCTCATAACGATGCATTAATAGATTTATCTTTCTTCATATAAGCGGTATTGAGTAAATCACTTACCGGGAGGTTACTGTCCTTTCAGTTCCGCAGCATATGAGACTCTAATGGCCTTAAAATTGACCGCCTTTTATATCCTTGGGACTATGTGGACACAGACGGGAAGTTTCTAGTATGCCGGTCCCCAGAATCACGCGATTGCGCATGAGCAGTTATTTCCCTTGCCGTTGCTATGCAGAATGTAAACAAACCGCAATTTCCCACTCGCTTCAACAAAACGCATCCGATCGAGTGATTAGGGTTAGGTTATATAGTTTTTAAAATTGGAGTTGTTTTATAAATTCACTCTGTAATCTTTCTGACTTTTGGCTAATTCATGTAATTTTTGCTTTATACAAAAGGCACTATGAGTGCCATTTGTGACCAAAAACTTGCATAAATCAGCCTGTCGAATCGTGCCGATCGGATATCTTACACTTTGGTTTAGTTCATGAAATTTTTGCTTTACAAAGGAAATTAAGTTTAAGAAATGAAAGTTCGGCTAAATCAACTCTATTGTCGAAACATGACGATTTTCAGCGCTGGATTTAGGCAAGTTATTGTATTAGCGACTTACCGTTAGCTGCAGCTCGATATCCTGACCTCCTAATCATGTCCAAATATTCAGAATTCCTTTCAAATCGATAATGATGCACAATTCAATCCATTGACGACTAGTAATTAGCTAACATTTGTTAGATCCCTGTATTTCTTACAAAAATCACGCAATTTTAACAGCATTGCACTTTGAGTCCTATCAGGCATTTCTTCATTACGTCAAAACACAAGTGACGCATCTCATGAATATTTATGAGATTACATCAGAAATTGATCATGTGACTACATTCCTAAACAACGCAAGATGGAGATTTACTTCCTAAACAAGTACGTTATTTTACGAAATCTTTTAATTCTCATTTAAAAAACTGTGTTTAAAAACCAGTTTTTTAAACCCAATTTTTCACAAGGAACACGAATTTGGGGTCAAATTTGCAATTTGTGGCTTCTTTTTCGATTTTGTCGATCGCTAACGCGATCATCTATATATTGTACACCGCCTTCGGCGGCACCTAATTTAGCGCCATATTTGTGGGGACCGGTATACTAGAAGTGTTCCACACAGACTACCAATTATTTTGCTATACATTCCTTTATAACATAAAAAATATTTTAAAAAATTACACCGGCTCAACTTACCTGAAACTTAACACAGAGTAAGACCATTTCAAGTCCAAAAATTTACCAAGTTCTCAGGAACATTCATAGTCTGCAAGTCCTTTTATGGAACCCCTACCCTGCTTTTTTCACTTTCTCTTCGAGGAGAGGGTAAATATGGGCCTCTTTACACCCTTCCTACTACGCACTTAAAAGCAAAATTTCCCATTATTATCATTTTCATAATTTTTTTCAGACTCTCTCCTTTCCATTTATGCCCAAAAATAACCGCTTTCTAATCCATAAACACCCCAAAGAATTTTTAAGAAAAAACCTCTATTTTTAAACTGGAACTACTTGAGTGGTCAATGAAATAAGGGTAAAATTAGTAGTCTGTAACCTAATAAGGACACAAACCTTGCCTGATTTTGCTGAAATTTGACATGCTGGTGTCTTTGGTTTATACAAAGTGGCTGATGAAGTTTCATTGAAATTGATGATCCCTTAAGAGAGTTATGACCCTTTAAATAAAGGGCTGGAACACCTTAAAGCAGAGGGTAAAATAAGCATTAGACATACAGTTCTCAGATTTGAAATGCTCACAACTCACATATATTAGAGTCATTTTCTTTTCTTATTCTTTTGTTAACTAGATAAATATGTCCTACACAAATTTTAAGAAAAAAACTTAACCTATTACTTTAGTAAATATTTTTTTTAAAAATTTCAAAAAATACCTTCAAAAAGCATAAAATTCTTTAAAATATTAAAAATAAAAATATTTAGCACATTTAAATTTTAGTAAAACTAATATCAAAAAATTCTACAATGCTTAGGCTATGAAAATTCAGTATAAAAGCTAAGGAAAAGAGATTAATACCTTTGTTATAAGCAGATTATCCAACCTGGTCAATTCAGCCTCTGTCAGGAAGTGGTACTTACAAGTCTAATTGGATTATCCCTGGTCATATTTAGCCTTCTTTTATGGATATTTCTTGTAAAAATATACATGATTAGACAACAAATACCATAAATTCTATGAAAATTTGGATTTTATAATTCTGAATTTACAAAAAAAGGAATTTAAATATACATTTTACCTACATACATTCTTCAGGCTGCTGTAAAAAAGGGGAGGTAACTCTGCACTGTAAAGGTACCAAAGAACAAAACAATTGAAACGCATTTATACATACATTCAATTGTTTAACACAGAATATACATACCATGCTTGTGTCACAAATAATTAGTCCTGGAGTTGCTTGGAAGTTCACTATTAAGAACAGGAAAGGGGGGGGGTAGAGAAGGTTCTATTAAACTGGAGTACATAAGTTCCGTCTGTCTTGTGGAGCACTATTTCTGCACAAAGTTCATCAAAATTCTCTAAAACACCTGTACGTGAAGGATATACTCCCACATTTTCTGTTTTATTGCACAGCAATGAATCCTCATCAAAACTTCACGATCCACAAGAAAGTTCTAACGATTCTTCCTTTAATCGACAATCAGAATTATCCCAAACGGCATTTTCTGTCTATTACATGAGGGAAGCGAGACACACTTGTGACGTCATTTAACTTGATTGCATTTAAACCGGAAGTGACATTGTCAAGGATTTTCCATCGTTTTCACAGGTGCAAATGCAGACGTTCAACATCGATTATCTTTGAAACGGCGGGACCGATTTTAGTCGGATTTTCGCCAAAATGTTTTATGAAGCAGGTTTAGTGAATTACCTTGATGAGTAAAAGTACCGTGGCCTATCTTCAATGAGTGAGCTTTATATTCTGGAGTTTGAGCATAAAATTTTGGTTAAAATAAAAGGTCAAGGCCATTTTTTGTTAATTAAATCTCTACTTACAAGGAGCTTAGGATAGTATTCTTGATGTTTTTGGGGTTTTTCTTAAATATCAGAGGTGGGTTAAAGAATTAATAATGTGGTGTTGTTCCCTTTTGCTACTTTCGGTTTGACTGGAAGTGATGACGACGGACGGAAAATTAATTTTTGTGCTCCCAGTGACAGGTGTTACCTAAAAACTGGTCAAGAACGACAAATATAGGCCTTTTTCGACTACATCCGGTTTGGCCGGAAGTGACGTCACCGGACGTATTTTGACGACTTCAATAGAATGAAACTTGACATTTTGAACAACTTTGCTTCTTTGACGTATTACAAATTGTCAATACTTTTTGAGATATAAAGTCATTAAAGGAAAAACTTTCGGCCCCTGTAGGCCCTTCATTTTAGGGGCCAGCCCTTTTCTGGAGATATCAGATGAAAGATCTTGTAATTCTACACTTCTTTTGTTCTACATGTCTTAACAAAATATTTCTAGGTAAAAAGTTATCGCAGAAAAGGTGTTAAAAATTTTGAAGTTCTTGATAAGACTATATTAGGGCCATAGCGAGCGCCGGCGCTACCTACTTCCGGTGAAAATGATATACTCAAAGCACTTCTCCGAAGGTAGATCTATCATCACTGAAAATTTCATACTTCTATCTTCAACGGTTTTCGAGAACATTGCTGGACAAAGTGACCCTCTAAAAATGACAAAATCGCAAAAATCTACGAACCGGAAGTGACGTCATTAAAATAAAAAAATTTTTTTCTAGATTTTTTGATGTTCTATGGGACCTGAAAGTTTCATGAAAATCCACCGAGCCGTTTCCGAGAACTCGCGTGCACAAAATCGGTAAGAAAAAAAATAATAATAGGAAAAATAGTGGAAAAGAAACCTAAGAATAACAGTAAGGTCTTCCGCTGAAGACGGAAGACCTTAATAACCAGTTGTGGCACAAGATTGCGTGGACAGAAAAGATTGCTGCTTTACCTGATTGGTGTATAATGAGAAGTTGTTTAATAAAAAATATTCTGCACATGCTTTCTGTTTTAAATATATCAGGAAATGTTGTTTAATTCATGTCTACAAGAAGAGCTGGAGAGGCTGGTCGGTTTGTTTACATGAGAATAAAATCTGCGAAAGTCGGGTTTGCTACTTGACACACATTCCGAATTTACATGAATCACCGCGATATCACCGTGAATTAAACAATAAAGTGCTTTCTTTGTTTGTTGTTACTGGAATG
Organism: Saccostrea cuccullata; assembly: GCF_032062105.1. Classification (NCBI taxonomy): domain Eukaryota; kingdom Metazoa; phylum Mollusca; class Bivalvia; order Ostreida; family Ostreidae; genus Saccostrea; species Saccostrea cuccullata. The sequence continues at coordinate 95,167 of NW_026928121.1, read as the reverse complement.
AACGGAAGCAACTGTTGCAGAAAAAATACATAACCCGCGTAAGCGGGTTATGTAGATTTTTTCTGCAATAGCTGCGACCGTTCATTCCAGTATCAACAAACAAAGAAAGACATTTTATTGTTTATATTTATATCTGTTTAGATAATCAATAAAAGTAGGATTAAAAAGATTAATTATATATATTAATGATGCGAACGTCCTTATACGCTTCATTGATGGAACAGCCACTGATTAAGAAATTTGTACAGGCGACATGTCTGCTGTAGTTTATGCAGTGATGAACGCAATGGGGTTTCTTGAGAAATAAAGGAGAAAATATTCAGTGGATGTAAATATTTTATGTGTGAACAATCATGTTTCAAGATTAAATGATGTATTAAATGGTAAACATTTATTTCTAAATGGGAAACTCAGCATGGTAAGGGTACATTATACTTAATATACCGAGAAATGCTATTTCCGTGTATTTCTGTGTATAGCTCAAATGTAAACAAACATCGCATTCACTCCCCAGCAAAGCAAAATGAAAGATGTTCGGTATTAAAATAATCATATCATATTAGTAGAATTTAGTGCAACTTAAACATTGAAAAAAATGGGCGACAAAAGCTTTATATGACATGTTTTATCATTTGCATTGGAAATTTCCATAACGAAAAATGAGATGTTCATGCCGTAAAAATTCATTATTTCTGTATCCCATAAAATGTGGTCGTGAAACTCCACAGAAGATATTGCTGTGGTCTGTTCTACATGTTCCTGAATATTACAAGTCAATCAGAAATTTGGCGTGAGTCTTAAAAAAATATTCTACGTTGCTGATGCGTCGTTCTTGGTTTGATTTTTTTTTTTTCAAAGGCCGAGAAGATCTATAACTTCTAATGTGCAGAATCATTTTAAAACTTTAAATTCATTTTTTTTAAGGCCTCTTCTACATGTTTCCACAGTTTTATGTGTATTCTAGGTGGAGTTTGAGTTCAAGAGAAGAAATTTAGGTTACTCTTGTTTAATAAGGAAAAGGGGGGTGGATAATAAATAATAAATAACCCGGTTTTGTATTTTACAGGTTGGGTATAAACTTTAAATTAAGGTGAAAGGTCAAGGTCAAATGTGAAAGGTCAAGGTCACTTTTTTAAAATTAAACCTCTTCTAACAAAGAGGTTTTTTTTGGATATTTTTTTTTTGAGGTTGTTGAATGAATTAATGAGTGAGCTTTATATTCTGGAGTTTGAGCATAAAATTTTGGTTAAAATAAAAGGTCAAGGCCATTTTTTGTTAATTAAATCTCTACTTACAAGGAACTTAGGATAGTATTCTTGATGTTTTTGGGGTTTTTCTTAAATATCAGAGGTGGGTTAAAGAATTAATAATGTGGTGTTGTTCCCTTTTGCTACTTTCGGTTTGACTGGAAGTGATGACGACGGACGGAAAATTAATTTTTGTGCTCCCAGTGACAGGTGTTACCTAAAAACTGGTCAAGAACGACAAATATAGGCCTTTTTCGACTACATCCGGTTTGGCCGGAAGTGACGTCACCGGACGTATTTTGACGACTTCAATAGAATAAACTTGACATTTTGAACAACTTTGCTTCTTTGACGTATTACAAATTGTCAATACTTTTTGAGATATAAAGAAAAAACTTTCGGCCCCTGTAGGCCCTTCATTTTAGGGGCCAGCCCTTTTCTGGAGATATCAGATGAAAGATCTTGTAATTCTACACTTCTTTTGTCCTACATGTCTTAACAAAATATTTCTAGGTAAAAAGTTATCGCAGAAAAGGTGTTAAAAATTTTGAAGTTCTTGATAAGACTATATTAGGGCCATAGCGAGCGCCGGCGCTACCTACTTCCGGTGAAAATGATATACTCAAAGCACTTCTCCGAAGGTAGATCTATCATCACTGAAAATTTCATACTTCTATCTTCAACGGTTTTCGAGAACATTGCTGGACAAAGTGACCCTCTAAAAATGACAAAATCGCGAAAATCTACGAACCGGAAGTGACGTCATCAAAATAAAAAATTTAATTTCTAGATTTTTTGATGTTCTATCAGACCTGAAAGTTTCATGAAAATCCACCGAGCCGTTTCCGAGAACTAGCGTGCACAAAATCGGTAAGAAAAAAAATAATAATAGGAAAAATAGTGGAAAAGAAACCTAAGAATAACAGTAAGGTCTTCCGCTGAAGACGGAAGACCTTAATAAATACATATCAATTAGGAGGAAAAAAAAAATAAGTGTGTACATTATATTACATTAGGAAAGAACAAGGTTGCTGACTAGAGCGATATACAAGGTAAGAAAAAAAACTAGGTTGCTAACAGTAAGTATAGACAGGTCACTCTGTTCTCCTACGCAACTGTCCGTTAAACCATGCTGCAGTATCCCTTAGGAAACGAAAATTCAACATATGTAAGCTGGGACCATCAAAATGAGATAAGGTGCTTGAGATTAATCTAGCACCTAGCAGAAAAAGGTATAGGTCATGTGGACTGAGACCGGAAAGTTCGGCATTTAATATGATATTAAAGTTTTCGATCAGAGTGTCTCACCATGCTTAGTGGATGGCGGTTGTGCCCAAGCAGGTTGTAGAGATGTGCTCGAAAATGTTCCTGAAGTTTTCTTCGCAGAGGGGACAAGGTTCTGGAGGAGAGTCTGAAAGAGATCATAGCTTGACAATAAATTTACAAATTTCTATTTCGTGGATGTTGCTTGGAATTTCCCAGATAGTTTGCAGAGATTTCCCTGTGGTTATAGTATTGAAGAGAAGAAAGGACGGATCTGAGTACATCCGTTGACGTCTTGATTCCAAATGTACGTTGGTGACAGCTGCTTTAACATATCTTTTCCACATGTATTTTTGGGGGAAGTAACCATCTTGTAAGTATATAAGGAGGTACTGATGGAGATCATACTTATGCAAAAGAGCCATGACGTCATTGATAAAGCCATAATGTTTAAGTTCGGGAGACTGTAAGTAAGAAAAACGCCGATGGAGAAAAATCTGTTTCGTTAGAGTTTTGCTATCCAGTTCACACAAATGGCCGAAGAATTGAAGTTTTCTTTTATCAATTTCAGACGAAATCGGAAGAAGTCCAAGTAAGGATTCACAGATATCAGATCTGGTGTCTTTTGGTAGACCAACAGCATGCTTGCATATGAAGTGTTGAAAAGTGCTAAGGGTTTGCAGATCCCTTTGACGTAAGTTGGACCAAAGTTCACATCCGTACAAGGTCGAAGGGAGTACAGTTCTGGTGTAAAGCCGTGATATGGTGACTGGGTTAAGGTGTTCTTGTATTTGGAAGGCAAAATAAGCCTGTCGTCCTTTCCTGCATGCATTTTCAATTTTCTCGGTGTGGATGAGTTTGGATTGAAGAAGAATTCCTAAATGGTCCTACGTGTTAGATAAATACACAGGGTCTGGACCAAAAAACCATACTTTGGACTCATCATAGTTGGTAAATGTTTTGGAAAATCGAAGAACACTAGACTTGTCAGCGTTGAACTTGAATCTCCAATTTTTAGAATAGTCATATGCTGTGGAAAGAATGTTTTGGATTGCTGCAGGATGTAATCCTAGACAGGAAATATCATCTGCAAGGGCAGGATTAGAACTTGTGATGTTGTAGATACCCATATTGGGACATTTATCTTGAATGTCTTGAAGTAGATCATTTATGAAAACCAAATAAAGAAGTGTAGAGAGTACCCCTCCTTGACGAACTCCTTGAGATATGGGAAACCAGTTCGAATTTGCGTTATTTACCACAACAGAACAGGCGGTATTCGTATGGCAGTCATCTATAAGAGTCCAAAGCCGACCAGATACTCCCAGGCGGTGCAGCTTGTACATAAGACCATGTTGCCACACTGTGTCAAATGCTTTCTGTGTATCCAAGAAAGCAACGTATACCAGACTACCAAGCTCTATATTATGATATATAGTTTCTTGGAGGTTGAAAGATGCAGTGAGACAGCCGAGCTTCTGCTGGAATCCCTGTTGTTGTGTGTTTGGAAATTCAATAGCAGAAAGAACATGAGATTTTATCCTGCCTAATAACAGTTTTTCAAAAATCTTAAGAAGGCACGGAAGTAATATTGGTCTTTTTTCCGTGGTTTGTTGCTTCCCTTGTGTATAGGACAATAATGTCTTTTTTCCAGGAGATTTGACCAGTTTTTATGATTGAGTTAAAAAGATGCTGTATACATAGTTTAAGTTCTAAGCCTCCGTAGATTATATGTTCGTTCTGAATTTTGTCTAACCCAGGAGCTTTTCTGTGTTTTAACTCACTGATGATCATGGAAATTTCGTCAATGGTGACATCTCCGCCTGGGAAGGATTTGTCAGTCAGAGTTTTGGTAGTTGTTTTCAGATTGGTGTAAGAATTTTCAATATATTGGGAGAAGTCAGAGTTAAAGGTACCGTTATCCTGTGGATTGTGTATACGTTCAAAGTGTTGTGCGAAACAGTTGGATATATCCTCTGGGTTTGAGTATGTGACATCATCAAGTTCTATTTCAGGATATGTTCGAGAGCTACGGGGTCTTTGGCGTTTGATGAGCTTCCAAAATAACCGCACATCACACTCTGAGGCTTCGTCAATGTCCTTAAATACCTTGGTTAGGAAGTCGTCGTGCGCAGATTGAAGCCCTTTACGAAAGTACCTTTTGGCGCGCTTGTAGTTCCTATAGGATTCGTGGCCCATACCACGCGGTCGACCTTCACTCATCCAAATCCTGCGTGTCTCACGTTCTTCGTCATGGAGTTCTTTAACTTTTGGAGTCCATTCTGGTTTTAAGTATGGTTTATATTTAGACACAGTGATAAACTGGGATGCAGCATTGTGTAACAGACAGTTGAGATCAGAGCAAAAAGTATCAATATCATTAACACAATCAAGGTTTCTATGATGCAATGTTTTACATTCACTTGAAACAAAATCGCGATATGCATTGATTTTACCAGAGTCTGTTTTATGCCATGCTGGCAAACAATGAAAACCTTTGTCTATAGTATGATACTTAGCATGATACTCAAGAACCTCTTGAAGGTGGTCAGATGTACAGCTAATTGAACCTTCCTCAAACACATGATGCGTTTTAACATATTTACATAGAGAGTTGGTACAAAATTATTAGTCAAGTGTAGACTAAGTTTGCATAAAGGTAAATTGAAAACCGGTTGCGTCGAAATCGATGCGGGGGCTTCCTATGCAGTTGCGAATTACGAATTGTTTGAGCAGATTCGATTTACATGCATTAACACGACCGTTATCTGTATCATAACAACTAGCATTGAAGTCTCCTCCAACAACAACATCGCCTATGGATGAGAAGTGAGCTATCAGGTCTTCAAGTAAGCTTAACTCGTTTACATAGGACTGAATAACATTGTCTGCTGGAAGATAGGCACCAAGTATGAATAGGGAACGGCCACAGAATTGTTTGATTTCTAATCCTATAATACGTGAAGAATCTATTTCAGTTAGCTCACATACAGACAGTTTTAAATCTTTTTTATACAGAATTCCAACTCCACCTCTACCTAAGTAACGTGAAAACTGGTTATTTTCAACAATAGGTTCAGTACGTACATAGCTTAGATAGTTAGAATTGATCGAGTTAAGATATGTTGCATTATTTGTCTTAAGCTTGTGTTCAGATACAATAGCAACATCGCAATTAACATAATCAAGCATATTTGACAGACAAATCGAAGATGACATAATGCCTCTGACATTCCAAGATAAAACACTAATATTGCCGGACATGTGTATAGATAATGATGAAATACACAAATAAGCAAATACAAGGAGTGTTTGTTTAATCATCACTGTGGTCCTCATGGTCCCAGTCTTCATCACCGTATTTTGCGTCATAGTCTGCATCGTCAGTACGCGCGATCTTGTCCTGCCACTGTTTGTTGCTAAGCCAAGGTCTGCACGAGATACCTTTAGGCCAGAAGCCAGTAGACTCTATAATGGTAGCATCACGCACAGCCACGTTGATTTTAGCGTTGCGTCGAGCGCCTTCTCGTTTAGGTTTGAAAAACACACACAAAGAAACGGAAATACCTCTGTCCTTCAGAAAGTTTATCATCCCGAGCTGTGTAGACCGCGGGCCTATTCCGGATATATAGTAGCGTGCGTTCCGTTTGTAGGTGACGCCCTCAAAGATGTCCTCCTCCCCTCGATCATCGGTAGATCCTGTTAGAGTATCTGGCGTGGCAGCGGATGGGGGTGTAGGTGTGGTATGGGAACCTAGGGACTGAGTGGAGTGTTGCTGCTCACTGTCGTTTATGGAATTGTTTATGGAGTTGATCCGCCCCTTCGGATTCGAATTTATTTGCGGCATCTTATAAAGATGTGCAGAATTCGTTAGTTTCTCTTTTGGTGGTACAGTTGCTGTAGCAAAAGTACTGTTCTGTGGAGAATCAGAAACATCTGATGCGACCAGAATAGGTTTTAAGGCTGGGTCACGTGTATTGACTTCAGTTGTTTTGGTAGATTCACCTTGATATGATACATGGCTTTCATATGTCACATGTGTATTCCTTGAGACCTTTCTTTGTACCACCAAATTAGACCTTTTGAGACCTTGGAGTATGACCCATACACAAAAATTCCAACATTTTACTCTGGCCATAACTTTTGAGAGTAGGTGCTAGGACTTTCATATTACAGGTAGACTGCGTCCCAGACATAACACGGGAGGCCCATGTAGGGGAGTTCGGTTTGCATGACTTTACTTCTTTAATCTGTTTTTGCACATTGGAGCAGAGTTTTGTGAGTTTAGATATCTCTTGTTGGAATTGATTACATTTAACTTCATACTCCGTAAAGTCCAGACCTTGAAGTGATTTTAACTGCGCATTTGCAAGTTTACGAAAAGTTTCGAATCCAGTTGCATGAGACTCTAGGTCACTTTTTAATTTTTCATTTTCTGTTCTTAGAGAGGAATTTTTGGACTTGAGATCGCTTACTGACTTCTGTAGTAATTCGATTGTTTTGGCCTGGGTAGATTGTACATTTTCAAGTTGATTAACCCGTTGAAGAAGGGCTTGGATTGATGACCTCAATTCCACTACTGAGCTTTTTGGAAGTTCCACAGATTTGACTTTAGACCTATCGAAAACTTCCCCTAGGCAAGAGTCATCTCCATTACAGAACATGTTTAGTGCAAAACAGTCCTTTGCATATCGGTTGACACTAGGATTGTTCTTAGTTGTTTTACGCAGTGTGAGATTCCCTGTGGGACACCCCTGAATAGCCTTGGCTTTGGAACACAAATACGTTCTATAATCTATTATAAAATGTTCATTGCGATCAGTTTTTCTACGTAGAGTTCTTTTGGTAGATTTTGTAAATTTGAGTCCAAGGATGTGAAATCAACGTTAGGGTCAAATGTATTGGAAGTATGACAACCCTGAGAGTGAGTGAGTAGATCACCTTGACTCTGTGAGCTGTGGACATCAGCTTGAGTTGAGAGGGATTGGTCATATTGGGGTGTTGCATGACAAAATTGCGAAGTGTCGACTGACGACAAAGTTGCACTCACCGGGCACAGCTGTGTATAAGTCGGCATTAGGTGGTCATTTGCCAAAATCTGCTCCGAGAAGTGGAGTGAGGTATCCTCCGCCATTACCGGAAGTCAAAAAAAAAATTATAAATATGTTTACGGAATGAAAGACATTTTCAATCGTAGAGATAAGAAAGAAATGTACGTTACCTATATATTCTTCCATTAAGAATAAATATTAAGTAGAAATATGAGACGACTCTGATTAAGCAACCCCTTGTATCCTGTAAACTGGCAAAGACGTTTTGCTCATCACAATTAAAGATTATTTTTATTTTTAGCTCACCTGAGCCGAAGGCTCAAGTGAGCTTTTCTTATCACATTTTGTCCGTCGTCCGTCCGTCTGTCTGTCTGTCTGTCCGTCTGTCTGTCTGTCCGTCTGTCTGTGCCAATGAAAAATTCATGGGGTAGTGTAGATTTCAAAATGTCTAAATTATGATCAGTGGGGTAGGGTGGGGATGCATTATGGGGGAAATCTGGTAAAGAACAGAATGGTCAAAGCTTCTCAGGTGAGCGATGTGGCCCATGGGCCTCTTGTTGAATTTATTTTTTGAATTTATTTTGTAGATCCTCTAATGATAGAAAATTGTTATGTTCATCTAGTAGTTCTAACATATGAGTAACACCATTTTCATACCACAGTTTATAAAAGACAGATTGTTTTCCAATTTTAAAATTTTTAATTTGATTGTGATTGTGTGTTTAGATACAAAAAAATAAAAAGAAGAGAAAAATACATAACTATACATGATTGAAATTTATCTAGTACATAATCACTGCATTCATAATTGTATCTAAATAAGTTTAAGTCAATAGAGTACGAGCAGAGGTAAATGCTATTGGTTTTTAATTTACAAAAGAAAGAAAGCAGAAAATAAAATTTTCAGCGGATTTAGATAATTAACCCTTTGTGTGCGGGAACCCAATACATTGGGTCTGACGTCACAAACGCTACCGTGCGGGAACCCAATATGTTGGGTCTGAGTCTGGAATTAGCGCTTCGTCACATAAAACGTAGTATAAAACGTATTAATGAGTTTTGAGTTATTAAGGATCTATCAATATGTATTATAAAACTACAATACATTGAAAAATAGGTAATTAAGATGTGAAAATATGCGAATTATTTGTGAAATTGTGATTTAAAGTGAAGGTATTTGGCATTTGTTACGGTGTAGGGTGGTTTCGCGCCGATTACGTGTTCGCGCCGAGTGGTATCGCACCGAGTGGTTTCGCCCCGTTTACATACAGGTAAGAAGTGGGTAGTATACATTATGGCTTCCCCCCGATTACCTGTAATTATATAACTAAGTACCTATTTATTAATTAACCCCAAGCGTGAATGTCGTGAGTCGGATAATTATCCCATATTGTATATTAATACTTGTAGTGAAGCAATTTTTAGTCAAAAGATGATTATATATATTTGAATAATTTAATTTCACTTGCTGAATCATTCAGAGGAACATATAATATTTTGTATAACATTACTTGCCTACGTCACAATGAATTACGTCAAAAAGGTATTACTCCGCTTATCGTTATTTTTAAAATAATTCTCAATTTGAAGCCTTTTTCCGGAGGAAATATTGTCTCAATGTCTACACTGAAATTTAATTATAAGGATTAAAGCAAATTTCACTTTTTGTTATCCGATATAACAAAACTAGGGGCAATTTATGCTTTCTTATAAACCGCTCTGCGGTTTATAAAGCGTAAACTGCCCCAAGTTATGTTATATCGGATAACATAAGTTGAAATAAGCTTCATTCCTTAAAATAAATTTCACCGTCGAATTGGAATAATTAAGACTGGATGTAAAAAAAATATTTCACAAATCTCGTTGAATTTTCAATGAAGGTTGTAATTGTTTTTCATTTGATTTAGAATTATTTTTAAAAATTATGTAGAAGAAAGAAGAAAGACCCATTTACATACAGGTAAGATGTGGGTAGTATACAGTATGTCTTCCCCCCGATTACCTGTAATTATATAACTAAGTACCTATTAATTAATTAACCCCAAGCGTGAATGTTGTGTGTCGTATAATTATCCCATATTGTATTAATACTTGTAGTGAAGCCATTTTTAGTCAAAAGATGATTATATATATTTGAATAAATTTCATTGTCGAATTTGGAATAATTAAGTCTGGATGTTAAAATAAATATTTCACAAATCTCGTTGAATTTTCAAAGAAGGTTGTAATTGTTTTTCATTTGATTTAGAATTATTTTTAAAAATTATGTAGAAGAAAGATTCTTCTGCATGACGATTTTTATAAGACTTCCCATTTCATTGCAATTGCCTTTTCTTTATAATATCTTAATATAAATATTAATCAAATGACTATCCGATAAGCCGTAGAAACCAATTGGGGCGAATCCACTCGGCGCGAACAAGTGATCGGCGCGAAACCACTCGGCGCGAACACGTAATCGGAGCGAAACCACCCGCATTCTTTGTTACAATGAAAGTCAATCCGCTATTTTTAGAAACAGGGAAAAAACGCGCATGTAATAAATATCTACTCACTTGCTCTAATATAATGGAAAATACAGAAATAAATCCAAAAAATAGTTAAATATCAATAATTCTAATAAATTTGTGTTAATAGACTTAAAATTTCCTAGAAATTGTCGACATTTTAGCAGAAAAACTCTGGTTAACTTGACATGACCTTAACCTTGCGAAGTTCTTCCTGTTAAAACAAAAGTAGGATGCACATGCTACTGAACTTCAGTCTGAAGCATATCGAGACCTTATATGGTCGGCAAAGTTTTGTATTTTGGACAAAACTGTTTGTTTGGTGTTTTGTAAGTAGACATACATTACATCGTCTAAATGAAAACAATAATGCACGAGATTGAACCTGCATGGCAAGTCACAGACGTTTTTATTTTCCTCAGTGGCTGTGCACGTTGTTTACTTATGTAAATCAAGCTTTGCTTTGAAATAAAGGTTTGCAAAAAATAATTTGAAGCATCTTGTTAATTAAAAGCATTTGTTTTTTAACAATAGATAAACAAATGAATAAGTAAACAATTTTTTTTTTAAATCTAAAGACCCATTTCAAAAATGTTGAAAGATAAAAAAGGTTCCACCTGATAAAAGTAATAAGTGTGGAGGACCTTGAACATTGTAGAAAAATTTTCCAATGAGTTATTGCATTAATAAGTAAGTGTAAAAGAGATATATATAGAGAATGTATATCCATCAACATATTTTTGTGATCAAGCAAAATTAATTCATGATACAGGTATTCGAAATATACACAATATGAATTTTATAAGTGACAATCATTAAGTAAATTAAATGGCCCTAATTACACCTAAAATTTCTGGTTTAAAGCTGCTTGAGGTTCCATCTATTTGGGAAAACTTTCAAATATTTTTTATAACAGTATATAATCTATTGTAAAAATTTTTATTAAAAATTAAAAATAATTAATTGATATTTTTTAGTGTCCTCAAATGTAAGCTAGTTCTCCATACTAATAGTGAAGTTTACTTTTAAAAATCCAAATAGTATTGAGAAGAAAAAAAAAAACATAATGTATCAGAAAAGATGCATTGATGCATTCGAACATGTGCATATCCATGAAAATGGTTAAAAGTAATGAAAAAATTTTGATGTGCTGATTTTCCATGAAATGACTGTCATTTTTTTAAACTTTGGTATTTGTTTTATTTCAGTAAGTAATAAAAATACCATTTTTATTTCCTTAATGAGGATTATAATATAATATAGAGTTATAGACTATCGATAATTTCAAAACCAAAATATGTTCTGGGATCTTTGGTATCTTAGAGTTAGTTTTCTTCAAGGATTTTACATCCTCTAGTTTGCATGGAACCTAATTACTAAGTGAAAATAATTGGTACGTGTATCAGAATTTTTTTTTCTAAATCAGTAGAAGTATAAGTATCAGGAAGACATTTTCTTTTTCTTTAAAATAGACTTTTGCTTGAATACATTTCCCTTACTTTTTATTTCCATTTTATTAAAACCAAAAACAGTGACACTGCCCCAACCTATACATGCACACACAAAATTATAAAATTCACTTGTTAATTATACCCCACGCAACTAGTTGCGGGAGGTATAATGTTTTTGACTGGTCTGTCCGTCAGTCAGTCAGTCAGTCCTCTTTTTTTGTCAGCGCAACTCCTCATAAACCGCTGCACAGAATTTCGTCAAACTTTGCAGGTATTTAGGACACAATGTGTAGATGTGCATATTACCAGGAAATTCCGATTCCATTATTTTTTCCGGGAATTTCCATACTTTTAACTTAGGCATTTGGCCATACCTTGAATATAGAGATGAACAGTTTGTCAGCACAACTACTCATAAACCGCTGCACAGAATTTCATCAAACTTTGCAGGTATTTAGGACACAATGTGTAGATGTGCATATTACCAGGAAATTCCGATTCCATTATTATTTCTAGGAATTTCCACACTTTTAACTTAGGCATTTGGCCATACCTTGAATATAGAGATGAACAGTTTGTCAGCACAACTCCTAATAAACCGCTGCACAGAATTTCATCAAACGTTGCAGGTATTTAGGACACAATGTGTAGATGTGCATATTACCAGGAAATTCCGATTCCATTATTATTTCCGGGAATTTCCACACTTTTAACTTAGGCATTTGGCCATACCTTGAATATAGAGATGAACAGTTTGTCAGCACAACTCCTCATAAACCGCTGCACAGAATTTCATCAAACTTTGCAGGTATTTAGGACACAATGTGTAGATGTGCATATTACCAGGAAATTCCGATTCCATTATTTTTTCCAGGAATTTATACACTTTTAACTTAGGCATTTGGCCATACCTTGAATATAGAGATGACCAGTTTGTCAGCACAACTCCTCATAAACCGCTGCACAGAATTTCATCAAACTTTGCAGGTATTTAGGACACAATATGTTAATGTGCATATTACCAGGAAATTCCGATTCCATTATTTTTCCGGGAATTTTCACACTTTTAACTTAGGCATTTGGCCATACCTTGTATATAGAGATGAACAGTTTGTCAGCACAACTCCTCATAAACCACTGCACAGAATTTCGTCAAACTTTGCAGGTATTTAGGACACAATGTGTAGATGTGCATATTACCAGGAAATTCCGATTCCATTATTTTTTCTGGAAATTTCTACACTTTTAACTCAGGCATTTGGCCATACCTTGAATATAGAGATGAACAGTTTGTCAGCACAACTCCTCATAAACTGCTGCACAGAATTTCATCAAACTTTGCAGGTATTTAGGACACAATGTGTAGATGTGCACATTACCAGGAAATTCCGATTCCCTTACTTTTCCGGGAATTTCCACACTTTTAACTTAGGCATTTGGCCATGTCTTGAATATAGAGATGAACAGTTTGTCAGCACAACTCCTCATAAACCGCTGGAAAGAATTTCATCAAACTTTGCAGGTATTTAGAACATAATGTGTAGATGTGCATATTACCAGGAAATTCCGATTTCATTATTTTTTCTGGGAATTTCCACACTTTTAACCTAGGCATTTGGCCATACCTTGAATATAGAGATGAACAGTTTGTCAGCACAACTCCTCATAAACCGCTGCACAGAATTTCGTCAAACTTTGCAGGTATTTAGGACACAATGTGTAGATGTGCATATTACCAGGAAATTCCGATTCTTTTATTTTTCCGGGAATTTAAACACTTTTCAACTTAGACTTTTTTGCCATATTTTGAATATAGAGATGAACATTTTGTTAGCACCACTCCTCTTAAACAGTGGTACATAGTTTTGTCAACCTATGCTGATATTTAGGACATATTCCATTATATTATCCCCAAGAGTTTTGCCTATTATTCAAGAAAATTTCTCATCCCCCCCCCCCTCACTTCAAATTATTGTGTGGATTTGTATATTGTCAAGAAATTTTGATTCAAATTTATCTAGAAACTTTATTCCACATTTTAAATGTCTTCATTTGCAAGACATTTTGATGTGAAGATTTTTTGCAATTATTGCCTTTTTGATCTGTACTATGTATTTAAAGTGCACTGTGCCTTTCATTAAATGTGTTTCACTGTCAAGTTATGCGGGAGCGTGGGGTATGTGAGCTAGCTCACTTTTTCTTTCATTAAATTATAACTCTTCAGTTTAAAATTAATGCCCTGTTCACACGGCGAGTTTAATTCGAATTAAACACAAAGTTACTGCGAATCAGCTTCGCTTAGCGTTCACACAGAAAATTTAATGCGAATTAGTTTTATTCAAATTAGTTTACTGCGCATTAAATTACTTCACATCAGCATGGTGTAAATGCTAAGCGAAGCCAATTCGAATTAAATTTTGACGCATGCTTTAGGCCAGAATTAAGTCACAGGACACATGTTGGTGGTTAGGTATAGGTATTTGTGCTATATTTAGTTCAAAAATTGAGGGAAAGTATGTTAATCACTAAAATCAATGAATACCTGTAGCCACTAAATGATGAATCAAATGGATGGCTCGATCTGCATACATGATGTGATTTACAAATGACGTCATAATAGACTTATTATGCCTGATTGTAGAAGTAAAATTTTAATTCGCATTAGTTTACTTTGTAAACAACAGCATTAGCTGTCGTGTGAACGCAATTTAATTCGCATTAATTTGATTCGCATTAGTTTACTTCGCATTAATTTACTGCGAATTAAACTTGTCGCGTGAACAGGGCATTAAGATGAATTGTCATTTTTGTAGGCATAAGACGGAGATCAGAGTCTTTAAAATGAGTAATTTGTGAATTGTATGGACTTGCATGTACATCTGTTTAATAAATTACAATAAAGACTGGGTGATAGGAATTGTACCTCTCAAACTCAGAAGTACACACTGTACATGTTTTTATCTATTAATATGTTATATGAACTCTAGTTTACAAGTTTATAAGGCACAAGAAGCTTTCACATTCCATCCCTTCTAGATATGTAAGATAGGTACATTTGATATAAGAGATAATTATATATGCCTGAATGAATACAGTAAAAAAGCTAAGATTTACTGTGATAATTTTTTTTAATGATGGTCAGTAAAACTTTTCAGAAATGCTAATTCCTATACAATTACCGGTATTAATCAACAAAGATTACTTTTTGGTCTCCAAAGATATGCTTATTTTTAAATATGAAAATGTGAATAGTTACTAAGAATACAAAGATATCCCATGGTGGAAATAAAATGTATTTCATCATATTAGGAATAATATTTTATGTTGAAGTAAAAATTCAGGCACATTCAAAACTTGTGTAACAGGAAAGGAGAAAATGTGTGGTTGTACCAGGAATTGAACCCAGGAACCCTCATTCACTAGTCAGGTGCTCTACCGAATGAGCTTCCCAGGTTGATACCCATAGCACAACCATTACATATTCTTCCTTAAAATATCTTCATCCTTGCAGACACAAACCAAATTCTTATTAACCCCTGACAGGACTTTCACTTGCATATCCAGAGGGGTCAATAGCATCAAATCTGTAACAAGGAAGGAGAAAATGCATGGCTGGGCCGTGAATCTAAGAAGGGGTCCCTGCATCACTGGTCAGATGGGTACAGTCCACTAATTGTTTTCCCATAGGCGACAATGTTAACGTTTCTTCTCATAGCGATGTCCCTAATTTTCGTTCAGAAGTGAGTGACCCCTCAAATCAAAGCACATCAACTTGTCTTTCCTTGGTTAAAATCTCGAGGTGGCATGTCAGATTCGTTTTCCGGCAAAATGCGTCTGTCTGCGGGAACCTCTTAAAATGAAAGTGAAAGTAGGGGAATTTCAGAATTGTAACTGGCGTTATAATACACAAAATAATTCGGCTGATCTTCTTGATAAATTACATTTTCCAAGCTTTTTAGGTAGGAAAGATACTCCTTATCAACAAGTGTGAGGCTCAGTTTAGTACATCTGCCCAATTTTTTTTATGCAAGTCTGCAAATTAAGGAACTTGGAATTTTTTCTGCACTACTTTCTTCTCCTACCAATTCTAAAAATAATTAGTGGGATGTACCCAGATGCTCTACTGACTGAGCTTACTAGGCCTACATCCATGACCCACACCATTACACTTGCATAAACTTTAAAGTATTTCATAATATATTGATTGATATCACAGTACATATCTGTCAACCATCACTAACTAAAATCAATTGAAAAAAAATCAAAACTGTTATTCACCAGTGACCACAACGAAGTAATTTTTTAAAACCATTATAAATGACTGTTAATGGTGCTTAAATTTCTAAAATTTAAAATTCTAGTTTTTCTGTCGGCAATTATTGTTGCCAGCTAGGAATAAAACTTCTAAAATAAATGCCACATTTCTTACAGAGTGAGAAGTACTGTGGGAGGAAAGTTGATGAATATGTTTACTATACAGATAACACGGAGAATTGCATATTCTTCAATAAAAGCACAATAAAAAAAAAAATAAAGCAATATGAGAATTACTAGAGTATATTTAGGGCTGTTAGATACCAGTAATTAGAAAATATGACCTCAATAACTTGTGTAATTTTAAATATGTTATTTTATCTTTTTAAATTTATTTAACATATTGACTACTTTAATTTGAAAATGAATACTAGTAACAGCAATTAGTTCATTGTTGTGCCAATTTGCTCCAAGATTTTCCGACCTCGAAAATTTCATATTCTTTGAGGATCATACTTTCTTATATGATTGCCAATATTTTTTAAAATAATCACTGGTTTTATATTTACAGGCTAATTGAATATTCAATGTATACTCTTTTTTAGTTAAAATCTGAAAAAAATCCATTAACTTAAATCAGAATTCACTTAAATGTACATGAATATATCCCTTACTCAGATAAGTATACAATGACTTTTCACATCATAACGGTATGTAAAACATTGACTTTATCATGAGTTATTGTTTAAATTAATTTTTTTTTTTACATAATATTAAATTTAAAATTGAATTTTAAAGCATTAATTGGTTTATTTTTGTCATCAAAGTGCGATATTTTCTTTGAAAAATATAGTTAAAAAGCCAAAAAATCATTTTAAAATATATTTTTTTGAAAATTTGGTTTCCATGGCAACATAAAATATAAGTTTTTTCTTAAATTATCAATTAATAAAACACAACATTTGCTAAATATATGCCAAATTTCAAGCAAATTAGTTGTCAACAATTTTAGATATTTGCATTTTAGTACACCACTAGGGCTGTCACGGGTACCCGACTTGACCCGGAACCGCGGAACAAATCATTCGGTTCGGGTACGATTCTGTTTTTCCGGAATTCGGTTCGGTTCCGATTTGTGTGTAGTGTAGGTTTTACTATAAAAAGAATTGGCGTCAAAAACGAGAGATTTCCTAATACATTGCAATTATAAGGTGATTTAAATAATATGGTACAATTGTTGTCTTGTCAGGAAGCTACTTTAAACTAGTTAAAATGTTGCTATTTTGAAGATTAAATGAACATATTCTTTTTGTTGTTGAAAATAATACAAATCATTAGCTTTTATTCCATTAAATACCCGAACCGAAATACCCGAAACCGAACCTTAAAAAATTAGAACCGACCCGACCCGAAAATTTTGGAACCGTGACAGCCCTATACACCACTGTGATAATTTTGTTGATATTGCAAAACAACTCAGTCCTGAGGTTACAGCTTGCATAAAACAAGTCATCACACAAAGGGTTAAGTAAACTCAAAGAATTAAATTGATCATAAAGGTAACGGGATATTTTTCGGTTTCTTATATTGGTCCTCTGTACACGGAAACATAGAGAAATGAAATATTTAGTCAACTGAAAAATATTGATTAAAGATTTAAAAACAAAAAAAAAAGAAGAAGCCATTTTACATCAAACTCTTGTCTTGGCCTTTTTTTTCTTTTAACGGGTGTGATATTGGAAATTTAACCTCCAAAATGCTTACACAGAAATATTTAGGATGAAAATTATAAATACAAAACAAAACTTTGATAACAGAATTATTAAAAATTCAGTCATTTAAAAAAAAAAAAAAAAAAAAAATTTTTATATGAAAAGTGATCATTTGAAATTTACGTGACTGAAATGTACGTTACCATGTAATTCGAATTAAGTGAATCTCGCACGAATTTTCATGTATTCTCATACTTTCACACTCTTGAATGTGTACACAAAGGAAAGTTTCAAAGGTTGGAGGTCGGCTAAATCCCAAATTAATGAAAAGAAGCGTTTCTGCTGAGGGAATAGATATATTAAAGTCAATTATATGTACTATTATTTTGATACCTGGTATATATTTCTGAATACGAAACCTGTATGATGCATTTCTTATGATATGCAACTTCAAATAGCATCAATATATTGCGTGTCTAACGTACACTTGTGGAAAAGAATTGATTTTTATACTTGAAATGTACGTTACGTATTTCTGACATTTTTTAAATTAAGTCAATGAATTGCGTTTACATAAGCGAAACAAAATTATAGTTACAATCGATGAAATTGGCCACATAAATCCATCTAAATGCACCCCCAATCCTCGTAAATGTGGTAGACTGTTACCACATGCTAGAAAATATATTTCTAAGTGTCTTAAATACATCTTTGACAACCTTTTAGCAGTTTGTTTACTTTTAATATGCGACTTTTCGTCGATATTAATTTAATTAGGGCCCCGCAAGAATTTGCGGGTGCCCTATAGTAATCACTCTGTCTGTCCGTCTGTCCGTCTGTCTGTCTTCCGTCCACAAATTTTCTGTTTTTTTCTAATAACTTTTTTAATGGTTGCCCAATCAAGTTCAAATTTGGTATGGTAATTCAGTAGGCAGAAATACATATTTTGATGCTAAGTTTGGTTCTCAATGTCTTCTGGTTTGGAGCTGGGGTGGTGGGGTAGATTCCTTTACTATGCATAAGAATGAATGGGCAAATTTTTTTTATGGTTGCCCAATCAAGTTCAAATTTGGTATGGTTGTTCAGTAGGCAGAAATACATATTTTGATGCTAAATTTGGTTCTCTATGTCCCCTGGTTTGGAGCTGGGGTGGTGGGGTAGATTCCTTAACTTTAGAATGCAATGGCAAAGAGAGATAACTGCTGAAGATGTTCCTATTGTAAAATGAATGCTGGCTATGAGCCCTTTGGGATTAATTAGGTTTCCTCCTGAAGAAAATCCAGAGCATTATCTTTATCTGTCATATTGAGATGAATTACCACCTCTGTCTGCAAATGAAGTTTGTTTTGAAGTTATTAGGGTCAATTTGGAATGCTATGAACACTGTTAAGGCCGGTTTACACTATGCATCTTGACACATGCATCTAAACTCATGCTTCAATTTTGAATCATGCATCTTCTTATTTACACTATGTGTCTTGATGCATGCATCTTAAGAATACTTTGTAAAGATGAAATTTCTCTACTTAAAAAATTAACAGTACCTTCAAATTTCATTTCCATATTTATTTTAGCTGAACAAATTATTCTTAATTTCCTTTTTATGACAATTCTTGGAAGATATAATTCATATTTATTCCAAAACAAAAATTCTTCTATATTATAATAATCAAATAAGTTTTTCTAATTGTAGTTTTAATCAGTATTTTCTGTTTTTGTGTATCTTGGGAAGCTATTTTTGAAACTAAATAAAAAAAAATAAGGTTTATAATTCAATATCAACTCTGACCTTTCTTTTCATTGGTCAGTTCCATGCATCTTGAAGCACGGAATAGAACAAGTTCTATTCCATCGTTCAAGATGCAACACCCATTAAATTTGACACAAGGGGCTTTTACACTGTGAATCTTGACACATGCATCCAAGATGCATGCTTCAAGATGCATAGTGTAAACCGGCCTTTAAATGTGGATTTAGATATAAATTTTTATAATTTATTTTTGTTTAATAGTTATGATTTCATTGAATTCTAAAAACAAGAAATAGATGAAAGAAGATTTTTTGAATTACTTTTTTCACTTTATGTTAATTAATTTTTAAGGTAGTTTTTTAAAAACCCCATTCTATCATTAATACTGAAAAAGTTCTTATTGTAACTTGAGAAGAAAATGATGAGAGAAGTACAATTAATCCTTTGGGATGAATTATCTAGCCTGCTGCAGAAATTTAGTAGGCTTTTCTTTATCTTTAAGATTAATGAAAACCTTTGTTTGCAACTGCTGTTTGTTTGAAGTTATGGTCAAGCCTTCATGTTATTGCATTCATTGAAGTCTGGCATTCTATATAACACAAGCTTCATAATTGTTTAATACATTCAATATTAAATTGTTCTTTACTGCCTAATGTAAATACAAGGATATCATTTTCAGGTTTTTGAATATTCAGGAATTATCTTGAAATTTTAAGAATACAGTTACTGTTGCTTATTCTTCGTACATTTTTTAATCATTACGTAAGCTGCACCCTTTTAATTCTACCCCATGGCGGGGCCCTTGCTGACTGGTCAGTTTTCTAGTTGTTGTTGAAAATTTAAAACAAAGTATGCATAGGCTTATAATCGGTAAAAAAAAAAAAGAAACAGAAAAAAAAAAGTAGAAAAAAGGAACAAATAGGCCTAAACCCAGAGCACAAGACGGTCACAGACATTTCAAATACTGAAAGGCACACAATACTCATGATCAGTTTTGTTTGAATCATACCATTTTGGGTTATATTTTTCCAGATCTGCTGAAAAGCACGTATGTATGTGTTTTGAAAAACGATGTTGCGACATTCTAAATGAAATTGTTAACAAACTGTCGAATAAATTTATGTTAAGTTTCAATGGCCAACACGAGCATTTGTTAGATCATAGCAAAATACGTCTGACTCATATTTTTTTTGTCTGTACCCTTGAACTTTGGTAGAAGTAATTAGACTACGACCGGTGTCAATTTCAGCGAAACAGCACAAAAGAATGATAATGAACTGATCTGAGGTGGAGGAACTCTCCAATAATATGTTAAATGAATCGTAGGTACTTGTGGACAGGACCCCCACCCCCCCCCCCTGATATTCAACCCCGGGGCTTATTGGACATTTTTTTCAAAAATTATATTTATTATACTCATTCATCATGTGTACAATATGAAAAAATCGTCAAAACTCCATAACAATCGCTCCACAAAAAAATACCCCACTATACATTATAAGGGAGAAATAATATTCAACCCCAATAAGCCCCGGGGTTGAATATCGAGGGGGGAGGGGGTCCTGTCTACAAGTACCTGTGAAATGAACGTTACCGAAGTGACGTGACATTCATGCAGTTGATGACAAATAACCTCGTTTGTTACATTATGATTTCTTATATTACTGCTTTAAAACGCTTCATTGAAATAATTTTTATGTCAATATTTGCTTTTTAGCTCACCTGAGCCGAAGGCTCAAGTGAGCTTTTCTGATCACATTTTGTCCGTCGTCCGTCCGTCTGTCCGTCTGTCTGTCTGTCTGTCTGTCTGTCCGTCCGTCTGTAAACTTTTCACATTTTCGACTTCTCAAGAACCACTGGGCCAATTTTGACCTAACTTGGTACAAAGCATCCTTGGGTCAAGGGGATTTTAAATTGTTAAAATTAAGGGACATATCCCCTCGCAAGGGGAGATAATCAAGAAAAGACAAAAATAGGGTTGGGTCATTAAAAAATCTTCTTCTCAAGAACCACTGGGCCAGTAAAGCTGAAACTTATGTGGAAGCATCCTGGGGTAGTGTAGATTCTAAATTGTTCAAATCATGACCCCCAGGGGTAGGGCAGGGCCACAATGGGGAATCAAAGTTTTACATAGAAATATATAGGAAAAATCTTTGAAAATCTTCTTCTCAAGAACCACTGGGCCAGAAAAGCTGAAACTTATGTGGAAGCATGCTGGGGTAGTGTAAATTCTAAATTGTACAAATCATGACCCCCGGGGGTTGGGCGGGGCCACAATGGGGAATCAAAGTTTTACATAGAAATATAAAGGAAAAATCTTTGAAAATCTTCTTCTCAAGAACAACTGGGTCAGAAAAGCTAAAACTTACGTGGAAGCATCCTGGGGTAGTGTAGATTTTAAATTGTTCAAATCATGACCCCCGGGGCTTGGGCGGGGCACAATTGGGAATCAAAGTTTTACATAGAAATATATAGGAAAAATCTTTGAAAATCTTTTTCTCAAGAACAATTGAGCCAGAAATGCTGAAACTTATGTGGAAGCATCCTGGTATAGTATAGATTCTAAATTGTTCAAATCATGACCCCCAGGGATTGGACAGGGCCACAATAGGGAATGAATGTTTTACATAGAAATATATAGGAAAAATCTTTGAAAATCTTCTTCTCAAGAACCACTGGGCCAGAAAAGCTGAATCTTATGAGGAAGCATCCTAGGATAGTGTAGATTCTAAAATGTGCAAATCATGACCCCCGGGGGTTGGGCAGGTCCACAATTGGGAATCAAAGTTTTACATAGAAATATACAGAATAAATCTTTGAAAATCTTCTTCTCAAAAACCACTGGGCCAGAAAAACTGAAACTTATGTGGAAGCATACTGGGATAGTGTAAAATTCAAATTGTTTAAATTATGATCATTGGGGTAGGGTGGGGTCACAATATGTATTACATGGGGGAAATCTGGTAAAGAACAGATGGCCAAAGCTTCTCAGGTGAGCGATGTGGCCCATGGGCCTCTTGTTTTCAAAATTTTCTTATTACTAATTTACATATTATTACAAGCTTGAAATGTATGTTACCTACTCATATTCTGAGGCAATCGTGTCTTTATAGTGGTGATTTCGACATATGACACAATGTGATTACATACAGAATCTTTTTTTTAAAAAAAACTGAAACAAAACGATGAATTTTAAGCTTTTTATTAAACAGAAATAGGCCTATATCTTGAAATGTATGTTACATTTACGTAGTTTTCTAAATCAGCATGGATATATGTTAAAATGATAGTAACTACAAAATATAATTTTACTACATGTACATGTTGGGTTCCAGTATCTATAGAAAATGACAGGATTCCAAACTGATCGCTCTAAACAATACAGAGAAAAGAAATTAAAGCATATAATAAAAAATGTTTTCATACATCTGGATTAAAAAGTAACCATTGTTTTTTGAAAGGAAAAATCAAACGCATGTTACTATGCCGAGAAAATATGTTGCTGACAGAGTTTGTAGGATGTGCTGGTGTTAAGATGAGCTATTCCAATTGTGATTTTAATGACTACATTTTTTTTTACATATCTTTTTGGACATTGGAGAAAGAGTAACGTACATTTCAAGCTATTTCTGAATAAAATCACCATCTGCTTTATTGTCTTGTCATTATTCCATTATTATAAGTTGATGAAAAAAATCTGGAAACAAAATCTTCAGATACTTTCTGTCAAAGGTAATTGATAGAAAAATTGTTTTCTTGAACTCCAGTTTTTAAAAAAATCAGAGAGGCATTTGTGCCCTTATATTGAGAATGCGTGTATAATGCAATACCGGGATATCTTTACTTCGGAAAATAACAACGGATCTGAGTACAGGAAATTTATTTGTAAATTCAAATCCTTAGACATATTTCAATATTTAAAAAAAAAATACACAATTATGAATGAAGTAAGTTCTCTTTGACGTTCGCTTTGTCCAATTGTAATGTTATTTTGTCTTTTACTACAGTCCATTGTTATTCAAAGTCTCGTCGTTTTTCGGTGATTGTTTATAGTGTTGTTTAATATTGCTCCCATTCCCATTTCTCTGTGTCTCTTTTTATTTTTTTCTTTTAAATTTATCAAATGACCAGTTTTTGATGAATTGGGTTTCATTTTCACCTTGTTTATCATCTTTCAAGGTTTGGTTATAAAACATGTGTCTCGTCTCATTTGTATGTACTGGACATTCTCCGTTCTTATCAAAACTACTTTGGTGAATCAAAACAGTAAATATATGTCTTATTTCAATAAGGGACACAGTGTAGGATCTTAATACACTATTGACATAGTAAGTTTCAACTCGTCATAACATTAAAAATAAATACAATATATTCATATAGGTTTTAACGTTTGTGTATTAGCTAATCATCATCAGTAAAATAAATCATCCGGGTTTGTTTCCATATAATTACATACCCGCACCTCAGATCTCCATATATTTTCCATATTTAAAATAAGGAAAAAATGCGGGAGTATTTGGACTAATTTTCCGCATTCATTCCAGATTTTCTCCGTATTCAAATTTCCAGATTTTCTCCGTATTCAAAATATGGAAAAAATGTGGATGGGAGTATTTGGACTCTTTTTCCGTATTCTCTCCAGATTACCGCATTTCCATATATACAAAATATGGGGGTAAAATGCGGAAATGCAGAAATCTGGAGAAAATAAGGAGTTAATCACATGGTTATAAAATGGCCTAAAACCGCTACATGAATAACATGATGCATACATATAAATATTTACAAAACCATCAACAATGTACAAATTTATATAAAATTTATTATATCATTATGAGAAAAACATAAATGAATGAAAAAATTACTTCGTTTGCGGGGGTATAAAAATAACAATACTTGATATCGCGATTACTTAACTTAGCGGAACTCTTTCGCGAAGGAGGTAGGAATCGTCTGTTGGGTGGGGGCACTGTGCTATTCAATACAATGCAAGATCGATCATTGTAGCATTTATAAGCACAGATAAGTAAAAAAACCTGGTAGAATACCTCGCTAAACAATCCTTGAACCAGCCTAATATATTTTTGAGAGGAGCCAATTCTAAATTGTCACATTTTTAACGATATCTTTAATTAAGCGGACTCTTCTCGTTAAATTTTCATTGAAAATCGTCACATTTTTAAGCAGATAAAATATTCTTAGCTTGCCTTATTTGACGATCTACTAGTTGAAGTTCAATATCTGGCAAAACATCGTGATTTCGGCATTAAATTGTTCGAATCATTCGATTGTCACTACTGTAAACAATGTCATTTGCCCCCAGAAATGTACACTTTTCTCGACTCCCCCGCAAAAGAGCGGTAGTAAGTTAGATAACTGCAAGGTACTCATTAGTAGTCGCGATATTACGTATTGACATAGCATTGAATATTTACAAAAAAAAGCAATTTTATAGACATTTTTTATCGATCTGGATCACATTTGCCATTTTCTACCTGCATTCCTGGTTCATATTTCTCACAACATGCACAATATTCAGTTTATATCTCTGAGGTGCTTTACACCCATCTGTCCATTAAAAATTTTCTTCAGACTTCTTTGTAATTTGTAAGGTCACTGCATGTTATATTTCTTGCAGCAGCACTTGCGGTCAAATGGGCAAATCTTATCATTTCAAAAAAAAAAAAAAAAAACTTAAATCATAATGGTGCAATATTAATAAAATTCAAATTAATTATGCCCCCCTTCGAAGAAGGGAGGGCATATTGCTTTGCTGCTGTCTGTCGGTCGGTCTGTCGGTCCGTCGGTCTGTCGGTCCATTCAGTTTCCGTTCATTTTCTTCATAACCGTTGCCCATACTGAAATGAAATTTGGTATACAGATATATCACATGAATATCCAGGCCAAGTTCTGTTTTGGGTACGATTGCACCATTTTTTACAGAGTTATGCCCCTTGGACTTGGAAAAATTTCAATTATTTGCAGTTTCCGCTCATTTTCTTTGCAACCGTTGCACATACTGAAATCAAATTTGGTATACAGATATATCACATGAATATCTAGGTCAACTTCTGTTTTGGGTACGATCGCACCATTTTTGACAGAGTTATGCCCCTTGGAGTTTGAAAAATTTTTAATTATTTGCAGTTTCCGTATATTTTCTTTGCAACCGTTGCACATACTGAGATGAAATTTAATATACAGATTAATCAGATGAATATCTAGGTCAAGTTCTGTTTTGGATACAATCGTGCCATTTTTGACAGAGTTATGCCCCCTTGGACTTACAAAAAAATTCAAATTTGGGGGGAGGGGGGCATAAGTGTTTTACAAACATCTCTTGTTGCTTTTATTCCTTTATAATATTTTTATAAACACAAATTTGGGTTCTTCAATTTTATATCAATTTGTGTAAAATAATATTTATAATAATGACAATCATAGTTGACTGTTTTTAATTAAACGAGCAATAAAAAACAATATATATACCTCATACATAACCATCCATGGACCCGCTTTAAGCCTGTTAAAATCGCAGTTAGTTGAATAACCACTTATTCTTTTTCAAAATATCCCCTCCTTCTGCACAGACGCTATCAAAAAAAAAATGTATGGTAAATCATTTGCTAAAGATAACAGCCATATGTCTCCCCAAAACTATCACCTTTAATTGTGGTTCATCATAATTAAATTCTATGAGCTGATTGAATGATTTGAATCATGGGCATATGTTATATTGGCTGAAATGAACGTAGCCTGCATTGCCAATACCAGTACAATGCCATTGGTCAGGTTGGTCACAGTTCCTTTTTCGGGGAAGTATTACTATAAAACGGGATTATTCCTCTTTTCAGTAATAAAAACATTACTAAATTCAGGAATTTTTGTCCTAATTTTTAAAAATAATGCCTCAAATTCATTTATTAAATAAAAAGTGCATAAAAAATACAGTGTGATGTATTTTATCTTTATCAAACAAACCTCGCTGACTGAAAAATTCGGACCTCCATTGCTGCAGACGAGATTAAAATGAGATTTAACAAGGGCACCGCTAAGCGGAGCATCCCCTTGCGGCAGGAACATCACTGGTAATGGCAATATTTCGTAAAATATAAATTCTCTAGAGTAACGTGAAACATGTTAAAGATTGATAGTACAACATATCTTCTTTAATTTCCCTCTCATGAATATTTGCTCATATGAAGACTTGCCCTTGAAGAGCTACACATTTTTTCCTATAATAGGCACAGACGTCCATTGAGCAGGGAGGGATCTTATTGTACCAGCATCTATTGGGACACTGGCCCTTGGTTTACATGGTCTCATTTAAAGGACCAGTCTCCACGTCGCACAGTGGAATTTAAACCCGCAACATTAGGATCAACTCCCTTACTTTTGACAAAATTATTAGTGGAATGTTGTTGTTGATCCAATTTTGGGGGGGAATAACATTGATACCTAATTTTGGCTAGTAAAGTTTAATATAATGTATTAAATTGTTTATCAGCTCTATTTATTTCTTTAACAAAATTATAAGGGGTGGGGTGTCTATTTTTAACAAAAATCAAATGCATAGCATTCAAGTTTTAGGGGGGTTGGGGCATAATATGCATACGTAATTGGGCAGTTTCCTTTATACCTAGTAGAAACATATCACGTATGCTACATGTACAAGTTGCAGTAATTTAAATCATTTACCTACTTAATTAGTATATTCCACAGCTCCAGGCAATATGCATTTTTTTTCGTAATGAAAAATAACAAGGCTTAGCCTCCCACTTTTTTGCAAATATAACGTTAGACAATTTTTATGCATTGAAAATTGAATTTACTTTTTTGTTGATTTAGCCCCCCCCCCCCCCCCCACACACACACACGCACACTTTCAATTAAACATGCACCCCAAATTCCCAGACACCTGCTGGAATTTGGTAATGAAACCGCGACGTTCATCAAATTCTTTTACTCTGCTTCCCACAGACTTGACACGGCTTTTAAACTGGTTCCCTAGCGGAAATGATTATTGTCAACTCGTACTTAATATGTCAGGGTTTCGAGACAGTGAAATGCGATATCTAAAGAAATATTTCATCACTGAATTTGAAAATTAATAGGCTTCTTCCTTTAATACTGCCACTTAAGTATGTAAACGCTGCGAGTGGTTAATGCAGAGGTTCTCTGTCAATCTTGCCCACAAATTATTATTGTCAACTCGTACATAAAATGTCAGGGTTTCGAGGCAGTAAAAACGCGATATCTGAAGAAATATTTCATCAATGGACTTTAAAATTAATAGGCTTCTTCCTTTTATGCTGCCACACAAGTATGTAAACGCTGAGAAAGGTTAATGCAAAGGTTCTCTGTCAATCTTGCCCACAAGGTAACGAACACATTAACACACTAACACACACACATACGCACATTCGCGATGCTATATCCCCTCCGCAACTAGTTGCGCGAGGGGATAATAATTGTCCCTGTTGATAATGGTACCAAAAGTATGGAATCTAATAAGGGCATTCATTCCAGGAAATTTTAAAAGATTATCATTTAAAATTAAATATTTCAAATAATTATTTTGATCTGTAAAAGAAGAAATCCAATCAAAATTATTATTACGATTTCATTTAAAGAAATAGTGTCATATTAAATTAAAACGAATAATCTCACGAACGAGTTAACAAGTACTGAACGTATCCATTATCACAATTTTAACACCAAGAACAGTGATCCTGTGACCTTGACTGTGACCTATAGTCTAAAAATAGTTTTTCAAACTGTCATCATAACTTTTGAACAGTGAGAGATAGAGACTTCATATTTGATATGTACACTCCACTAATTAGGCACTTTCAACTGACACCAAGGTCAATGACCTTGTGACCTTGACTGTGACTTATGTGCTAAAAATAGCTTCGAATTTTCGCCATAACTTTTGAACCATAGATGATAGAGACTTAATATTTGGTATGCAGACTCCACTAATAAAGTGCTTTCAAAATGACAACAATGATCGTGTGACCTTGAGAAAGACCCATTTGCTAAAAAATTGCTTTTTAGAACTTTGATGCCACCAGGCGCTACTCACAGTGTTTCACAAACACATCTTGTTCTTGATGAAAAATTCTAAGTCCTGAGCTCCGTATTTTTTCCAGATGAAAAATATTCTAAGTTAAGAGTTCAATATTTTTCCAGATGAAAAATAGACTAAGTCCAATTCTCCGTATTATTTCCGTATATTTTCCGGACTATTTCCGTATATTTTCTGTTTTTCCGTATTGTTAATTCTCTCCATATTTTTTTCCACATTTTTCCATATTTAAATGAGGAAAAATGTGGAATAATGCAGAAATCTGGAGATCTGAGGTGCGGGTATAGTCATTATGAGCATCCGGATTTACTTTATACTTCCGCCTTTGAAGTCCACCTCAAATCAGTTTGCACCTC
Organism: Saccostrea cuccullata; assembly: GCF_032062105.1. NCBI lineage: Eukaryota > Metazoa > Mollusca > Bivalvia > Ostreida > Ostreidae > Saccostrea > Saccostrea cuccullata. Next base: position 66,485 of record NW_026928121.1, on the reverse strand, counting down.
AAAGTAGTACTCTTACATTACAAGTAAGAGCCTCGGTTAACGTCCCTTCGCTCCTTATATACCTCGTTTCAGCGGCGAGAATTTTTACAATGGATGCTAGAGGTTACGCGTCGCCAAGTCAAAAGTATCTCGCTGTGAACCTCTAGCATGCTGGAGTACTCAAAGTAGCATATAAACGATCACTATCTACTACTGTTATTTATACAAAAAAAATAAATAATTTTTGCGTTTACGTACACATAATGAATTTATTTATCTTATCTTAAACATAGCCGTCGGAAGCAATTTGAGGGAGGCAAATTAAAAGTAGGGGTCTAAAACTACAAGAATATATAAACTCCAATTTTCAATGCATATATTATGTATATCTTTGCAAAAAAGTGGGAGCTAAACCCCCCTATTCCCCCCCCCAGCCCCCCCTCCCCCCCCCCCCCCCCGCTTCCGAAGCCTATGTTAAAAAATATTGACTTTAAATGGCATTGGTATGATATGCTGTGTTTACTACTGAATCGCTTATCTTTAGCAATACCTACCTACCCAACTTGAGAATTTAGGGTCGGGTTAGGGAGGAGATTAATTATGTCTCCCCTTCCGAAGGGGAGACATATTGTTTTTGTCGATTTTCTTATTATGTCGCCCCGAACGAAGTCGGGGACGACATATTGATATTGTACGCATGTTTTTTTTTATCCAGGCTGTTTCTCGGAGATGGCTGGGGCAATCTTCCTGAAACTTTCCTCAAAGGACGATCACTGGTTGTAGTTGTGCAGTGAGGTCGTTCAGTTCCATATGTCTACCGTTGCCATGGAAAGCTGTAAAAAACGACGAATTTTGTCCGAGAGTGTTCTCTCTGGTCCCTTAAACGTTCGTCATGAAACTCTTTTTATTTTAATGATTAGTATCTGTAGTTGTGCGCCATGCATTTAAAATTTTCAAATAATTGATTATTGCCATGGAAACCAGGGGAATGTTAAAATTCTTTAATTTCTAATTTCTCAATAACTACTCAAGCAATCGTTTTGAAACTTTCAATGTTAATTCCTTGCAATGTGTCAAAGTGATTTTTACTTTTAAAATAATTGTAATGAGTCGCTCACAGTTGTCATAGAAACGTAACAGAAAAAAGGTTAAGATGTACACATGTGTTCTCCAAGGTCTAGGTCAAAGGGTCAAAGTTCTTCTTGTCCAATAAAAGTTCTTTTCACAAGGATTACATATTTGAAATACAAAAACCCTATCACTTACCGTTCAAACGTAAGGTAATATGTTCAGGAGGACCCCCCCCCTTTTGAAGCGCACTGCCAGTTAGAATACACATATCTAACATATACAACTTCACTGAAAACATAAATTTGTCACGTTGACCAGATTTGAAGTCATTTTCTTCCGTTCAGTTAGTCAATACATAATTTGACTATCTGTTTCCTCAACATTACCAGTCTCTGGTCAACTTTGACTTGTGACTGGTCATTTTGTTTATATTTATTGGCGGGAAGAAACAATAGCGTCGGTCGCCATTTTCCTCCCAGGAAAACACGAAGTGATGGTAAGTCATGTTTTGTTGTTTTCTTGTTTTAGACAAATAATTCTATAAAAAACTTATTCAAAAATGTTCTACAGAGAAATAATGTTGTAATAAACAAAGTACGCGATATTTTCCCCCACTAATTGTTGTATTTTACAATATTATGATACATGTAAGTTAGGATGTGGGTTGATTGTGTTCAAGCAGATTTTTGCATATTCAATTAATGCAAACAGCTCAAATCGAACTTGGTCTAAAATTCAACGATTATTACATAGGTATTATTCTTTTACAACTCACAGTATGGCATGGACTCTCAACTACCACTGAATGGACAAACAAATCAAAATACAATGCATTGTTACGAATATAGACAAGATGAAAACCACATTAGGTACACGAAGATGTTACCATGAATAGAAGAAATAAGGTAGGATTACACGTACTGATAGCTTATATTTTCAGTATAATGGCGATTTACATAGAACTTGTTATTTTTTAACATTCTATTTTATAAAAGAAAATACAAATCGACTAGTCCCTTATGTACATGTACTAACTCTCCACTTACTATACTGGCCTGCTTCACCAAATATTATTCGTATTATTCCATTTTTTTATTTATAATACATGTATATGTTAAAGGCATTTAAAATAAAATCACAATGGTTTGTAGTTAACCCATTTCTGACGAAAACAGCCAAACAAGAAGAAAACAGAACTGATGACGATTTCATTCACTTGTGCCATGTTTTCTAAGGTAAACGTAAAAATCTTTTTTAGTCATTTTAATTGTATGCATTAAACGACTAAAGGTACCCGTTATTTTCTTCTTAATACTGCATAAATAGCTACTAGTATTTAACTAAATTTATATCTTGATTTCCTTTCAGTATAAATAAATTTTGTTTTCATATACTTTACTTTTGCAATCAAGCAACTTAAATACGTAAATTAAGTAAATTATAAAGACTATTCTTCATTGCAGGACCTGTGAAAAAGAATTTGTAATGATCAAAGAAGAAAACAACCAGTAAATATATTCCTCTGAGGTAGGAAAACAAAGCAACAACTGAAAGGATGCAACGAGAGACTGTTTCCTGAAGTTATTTCTTTGATTGATCAGAAATCATTTACAAACAGTAAAACTAATTTGCTTGAAATTTATAAATATCTATATGTGCTATATATGTAGGTGTCTGTCTCTTTTAAATTTTTACAATGCCTTTATGCAAATCTTATATTTTTTAAGATGATCAGTTTATTATTTGTGTTTATTTGGTGCATGAAATAACCATATTTATGAAATTTTATAATAAATAGTTCAAATTTTAGTTGTATAATTGTTATATTTTGTATCTGAAGGGCATTGATGCGTGATAATCAAAATGATTTGACGCGCATCGTCATCATGATTTCCAATATCGTCAAAATGCCTAGAAATATAACTAACTGACAGTCATTTTGATATGAAATGATAATCACTTTGAATATCGGAATCTATCATTATGACAAGAATACAGTCAAATAAAATCATTATAGTGTACTCATGGTGACTTTCAATTAGTCAAGGTAGACTATCGAGTTAGTCAGTATGATTTTTCTCGAGTCGTCAAAATGAGCTCAACACATCGTCTAATTGACTAACTGCACCCTCATCTGGAGGACAATCAATCTGATTATTTTTTTAGGTCATGGTGACTAACTTAAATTTTCAGTGTTACAAGTAACGTTTTAAAAGTTTCATTCATAAAATTCAGTTCTCCTGATGTGATTTCATAGTTTGCCAACCTTCATTCTTCTTCTGTCTTGTCTCTAGATTTTATAATTATACCCCACGCAACTAGTTGCGGGAGGTATAATGTTTTTGACCCGTCCGTCAGTCAGTCAGTCAGTCAGTCCGTCAGTCAGTCAGTCAGTCCTCATTTTTTGTCAGCGCAACTCCTCATAAACCGCTGCACAGAATTTCGTCAAACTTTGCAGGTATTTAGGACACAATGTGTAGATGTGCATATTACCAGGAAATTCCGATTCCATGATTTTTTCCGGGAATTTCCACACTTTTTAACTTAGGCATTTGGCCATACCTTGAATATAGAGATGACCAGTTTGTCAGCGCAACTCCTCATAAACCGCTGCACAGAATTTCGTCAAACTTTGCAGGTATTTAGGACACAATGTGTAGATGTGCATATTACCAGGAAATTCCGATTCCATGATTTTTTCCGGGAATTTCCACACTTTTTAACTTAGGCATTTGGCCATACCTTGAATATAGAGATGAACAGTTTGTCAGCGCAACTCCTCATAAACCGCTGCACAGAATTTCGTCAAACTTTGCAGGTATTTAGGACACAATGTGTAGATGTGCATATTACCAGGAAATTCCGATTCCATGATTTTTTCCGGGAACTTCCACACTTTTCAACTTAGGCATTTGGCCATACCTTGAATATAGAGATGAACAGTTTGTCAGCGCAACTCCTCATAAACCGCTGCACAGAATTTCGTCAAACTTTGCAGGTATTTAGGACACAATGTGTAGATGTGCATATTACCAGGAAATTCCGATTCCATTATTTTTCCGGGAATTTCCACACTTTTTAACTTAGGCATTTGGCCATACCTTGAATATAGAGATGAACAGTTTGTCAGCGCAACTCCTCATAAACCGCTGCACAGAATTTCGTCAAACTTTGCAGGTATTTAGGACACATTGTGTAGATGTGCATATTACCAGGAAATTCCGATTCCATTATTTTTCCGGGAATTTGCACACTTTTTAACTTAGGCATTTGGCCATACCTTGAATATAGAGATGAACAGTTTGTCAGCGCAACTCCTCATAAACCGCTGCACAGAATTTCGTCAAACTTTGCAGGTATTTAGGACACAATGTGTAGATGTGCATATTACCAGGAAATTCCGATTCCATTATTTTTTCCGGGAATTTCCACACTTTTTAACTTAGGCATTTGGCCATACCTTGAATATAGAGATGAACAGTTTGTCAGCGCAACTCCTCATAAACCGCTGCACAGAATTTCGTCAAACTTTGCAGGTATTTAGGTTGTGCATATTACCAGGAAATTCTGATTTCATTATTTTTCCTGGAATTTCCTCACTTTTTAATTTAGGCATTTGACCATACCTTGAATATAGAGATGAACAGTTTGTCAGCGCAACTCCTCATAAACCGCTGCACAGAATTTTGTTAAACTTTGTAGATATATAGGACACAATATGTAGATGTGCATATTACCAGGAAATTTCGATTCAATTATTTTTCCAGGAATTTCCACACTTTCCAACTTAGACTTTTTGGCCATATTTAGAATATAGAGATGAACAGTTTGTCAGCACCACTCCTCTTAAACTGTTGTACATAGTTTATTTTATCCCAAAGAGTTTTGCCTGTTATTCAAGAAAATTCCCCCCCCCCAACCACTTCAAATTAATGTTTGAATTTGTATAAAGCCAATAAATTTTGATTTCATTATCTATCTAGAAACTTCATTCCACATTTAAATGTCCTTATATGTAAGACATACTATGTATTTCAAGTGCACTGTGCCTTTCATTATGTGCTTCCCCGTCAAGTTTTGGGGGAGCGTGGGGTATGTGAGCTAGCTCACTTTTTCTTTCATTATTTTATTTTATCTATATATAAAATAACGATTGTCAACTGCATTTATCAGCATTTCGCATTTTTTTGTATATCTATTACTTGTATATCATTAATTTCATTAGATAGTGCAAATATAAATTAGAAAATTGGTACGTTATTTCCGTAGTTTTTAATCATTCATAAATCCTAGGATCCGCTCCTTACAGGTGCGCTAAGCCTTGATCACTACTGTAAACAAAACATTCATCTCGCCGAAATGTTCACGATTCCGCTACACTGAGAAAGTTTACACATGATTTATCATATCATAAGAAACATCAGCCCTGTACAATGCAGAAATGCTCGAATTGAAGTTGGCATGTCAGATTCGTTTTCCGGCAGAACCTCTAAAAATGAAAGTGAAATTTCAGAGTTTTCACTGGCGTTATAATACACAAAATAATTCGGCTGATCTTCTTAAAAAATTACATTTGCCAAGCTTTGTTGGTAGGAAAGATACTGCCAATTAACAAGTATGAGGCTCAGTTCAGTACATCTGCCCAATTTCTTTTATGCAAGTCTGCAAATTTAGGAACTTGTAATTTTTTCCTGCACTACTTTCTTCTCCTACCGATTCTAAAAATAAAATGGGATGTTCCTAATTAAGGTCTTCCGTTTGCAACAGAAAGGACTGATACGACTCGATGGTTGTCCAAGCTTAGCTAATGGACCATTGTTTAAGTGATGATAAAAATGAAAGTCTTGTCCAGTACGGGGCGACATATGCTATTGCTTGCAATAGCAGACTTTCTAGTTCTTCTTCTTCTTCTTATTATGTCGCCCCGAACGAAGTCGGGGACGACATATTGATATTGTACGCATGTTTTTTTTTATCCAGGCTGTTTCTCGGAGATGGCTGGGGCAATCTTCCTGAAACTTTCCTCAAAGGACGATCACTGGTTGTAGTTGTGCAGTGAGGTCGTTCAGTTCCATATGTCTACCGTTGCCATGGAAACCTGTAAAAAGCGACGAATTTTGTCCGAGAGTGTTCTCTCTGGTCCCTTAAACGTTCGTCATGAAACTCTTTTTATTTTAATGATTAGTATCTGTAGTTGTGCGCCATGCATTTAAAATTTTCAAATAATTGATTATTGCCATGGAAACCAGGGGAATGTTAAAATTCTTTAATTTCTAATTTCTCAATAACTACTCAAGCAATCGTTTTGAAACTTTCAATGTTAATTCCTTGCAATGTGTCAAAGTGATTTTTACTTTTAAAATAATTGTAATGAGTCGCTCACAGTTGTCATAGAAACGTAACAGAAAAAAGGTTAAGATGTACACATGTGTTCTCCAAGGTCTAGGTCAAAGGGTCAAAGTTCTTCTTGTCCAATAAAAGTTCTTTTCACAAGGATTACATATTTGAAATACAAAAACCCTATCACTTACCGTTCAAACGTAAGGTAATATGTTCAGGAGGACCCCCCCCCCCTTTTGAAGCGCACTGCCAGTTAGAATACACATATCTAACATATACAACTTACAAGTAACGTTTTAAAAGTTTCATTCATAAAATTCAGTTCTCCTGATGTGATTTCATAGTTTGCCAACCTTCATTCTTCTTCTGTCTTGTCTCTAGATTTTATAATTATACCCCACGCAACTAGTTGCGGGAGGTATAATGTTTTTGACCCGTCCGTCAGTCAGTCAGTCAGTCAGTCAGTCAGTCAGTCCGTCAGTCAGTCAGTCAGTCCTCATTTTTTGTCAGCGCAACTCCTCATAAACCGCTGCACAGAATTTCGTCAAACTTTGCAGGTATTTAGGACACAATGTGTAGATGTGCATATTACCAGGAAATTCCGATTCCATGATTTTTTCCGGGAATTTCCACACTTTTTAACTTAGGCATTTGGCCATACCTTGAATATAGAGATGACCAGTTTGTCAGCGCAACTCCTCATAAACCGCTGCACAGAATTTCGTCAAACTTTGCAGGTATTTAGGACACAATGTGTAGATGTGCATATTACCAGGAAATTCCGATTCCATGATTTTTTCCGGGAATTTCCACACTTTTTAACTTAGGCATTTGGCCATACCTTGAATATAGAGATGAACAGTTTGTCAGCGCAACTCCTCATAAACCGCTGCACAGAATTTCGTCAAACTTTGCAGGTATTTAGGACACATTGTGTAGATGTGCATATTACCAGGAAATTCCGATTCCATTATTTTTCCGGGAATTTGCACACTTTTTAACTTAGGCATTTGGCCATACCTTGAATATAGAGATGAACAGTTTGTCAGCGCAACTCCTCATAAACCGCTGCACAGAATTTCGTCAAACTTTGCAGGTATTTAGGACACAATGTGTAGATGTGCATATTACCAGGAAATTCCGATTCCATTATTTTTTCCGGGAATTTCCACACTTTTTAACTTAGGCATTTGGCCATACCTTGAATATAGAGATGAACAGTTTGTCAGCGCAACTCCTCATAAACCGCTGCACAGAATTTCGTCAAACTTTGCAGGTATTTAGGTTGTGCATATTACCAGGAAATTCTGATTTCATTATTTTTCCTGGAATTTCCTCACTTTTTAATTTAGGCATTTGACCATACCTTGAATATAGAGATGAACAGTTTGTCAGCGCAACTCCTCATAAACCGCTGCACAGAATTTTGTTAAACTTTGTAGATATATAGGACACAATATGTAGATGTGCATATTACCAGGAAATTTCGATTCAATTATTTTTCCAGGAATTTCCACACTTTCCAACTTAGACTTTTTGGCCATATTTAGAATATAGAGATGAACAGTTTGTCAGCACCACTCCTCTTAAACTGTTGTACATAGTTTATTTTATCCCAAAGAGTTTTGCCTGTTATTCAAGAAAATTCCCCCCCCCCCCAACCACTTCAAATTAATGTTTGAATTTGTATAAAGCCAATAAATTTTGATTTCATTATCTATCTAGAAACTTCATTCCACATTTAAATGTCCTTATATGTAAGACATACTATGTATTTCAAGTGCACTGTGCCTTTCATTATGTGCTTCCCCGTCAAGTTTTGGGGGAGCGTGGGGTATGTGAGCTAGCTCACTTTTTCTTTCATTATTTTATTTTATCTATATATAAAATAACGATTGTCAACTGCATTTATCAGCATTTCGCTTTTTTTTGTATATCTATTACTTGTATATCATTAATTTCATTAGATAGTGCAAGTATAAATTAGAAAATTGGTACGTTATTTCCGTAGTTTTTAATCATTCATAAATCCTAGGATCCGCTCCTTACAGGTGCGCTAAGCCTTGATCACTACTGTAAACAAAACATTCATCTCGCCGAAATGTTCACGATTCCGCTACACTGAGAAAGTTTACACATGATTTATCATATCATAAGAAACATCAGCCCTGTACAATGCAGAAATGCTCGAATTGAAGTTGGCATGTCAGATTCGTTTTCCGGCAGAACCTCTAAAAATGAAAGTGAAATTTCAGAGTTTTCACTGGCGTTATAATACACAAAATAATTCGGCTGATCTTCTTAAAAAATTACATTTGCCAAGCTTTGTTGGTAGGAAAGATACTGCCAATTAACAAGTATGAGGCTCAGTTCAGTACATCTGCCCAATTTCTTTTATGCAAGTCTGCAAATTTAGGAACTTGTAATTTTTTCCTGCACTACTTTCTTCTCCTACCGATTCTAAAAATAAAATGGGATGTTCCTAATTAAGGTCTTCCGTTTGCAACAGAAAGGACTGATACGACTCGATGGTTGTCCAAGCTTAGCTAATGGACCATTGTTTAAGTGATGATAAAAATGAAAGTCTTGTCCAGTACGGGGCGACATATGCTATTGCTTGCAATAGCAGACTTTCTAGTTCTTCTTCTTCTTCTTATTATGTCGCCCCGAACGAAGTCGGGGACGACATATTGATATTGTACGCATGTTTTTTTTATCCAGGCTGTTTCTCGGAGATGGCTGGGGCAATCTTACTGAAACTTTCCTCAAAGGACGATCACTGGTTGTAGTTGTGCAGTGAGGTCGTTCAGTTCCAATATGTATACCGTTGCCATGGAAACCTGTAAAAAGCGACGAATTTTGTCCGAGAGTGTTCTCTCTGGTCCATTAAACGTTCGTCATGAAACTCTTTTTATTTTAATGATTAGTATTTGTAGTTGTGCGCCTTGCATTTAAAATTTTCAAATAATCGATTATTGCCATGGAAACCAGGGGAATGTTAAAATTCTTTAATTTCAATTTTCTCCATAACTACTCAAGCAATCGTTCTGAAACTTTCAATGTTAATTCCTTGCAATGTGTCAAAGTGATTTATACTTTTGAGATAATTGTAATGAGTCGCTCACAGTTGTCATAGAAACGAAACAGAAAAAAAGGTTAAGATGTACACATGTGTTCTCCAAGGTCTAGGTCAAAGGGTCAAAGTTCTTTGTGTCCAATAAAAGTTCTTTTCACAAGGATTACATATTTGAAATACGAAAGCCCTAGCCCTTACCGTTCAAACGTAAAGTACTTTGTTCAAAACAAACCCCCCCCCCCTTCGTAGCGCACTGCCAGTTAGAATACACATATTTAACATATACAACTTACAACTGACGTTTTAAAAATTTCATTCATAAAATTCAGTTCTCCTGATGTGAATTCATAGTTTGCCAACCTTCATTCTTCTTCTGTCTTGTCTTTAGATGTTATAATTATTTTATTTTATCTATATATAAAATAACGATTGTCAACTTCATTTATTAGCATTTCACATTTTTTTGTATATCTATTACTTGTATATTGTTAATTTCATTAGATAGTGCAAGTATAAATTAGAAAATTGGTACGTTATTTCCATAGTTTTTATTCATTCATAAATCCTGGGATCCGCTCCTATAGGAGGGCTAAGCCTTGATCACTACTGTAAACAAAACATTCATCTCGCCGAAAATGTTCACGATTCCGCTAAACTGAGAAAGTTTACACATGATTTATCATCTCATAAGATACACCAGCCCTGTACAATGAAGAAATGCTCGAATTGAAGGTGGCATGTCAGATTCGTTTTCCGGCAGAACCTCTAAAAATGAAAGTGAAATTTCAGAGTTCTCACTGGCGTTATAATACACAAAATAATTCGGCTGATCTTCTTAAAAAATTACATTTGCCAAGCTTTATTGGAAGGAAAGATACTGCCAATAAACAAGTATGAGGCTCAGTTCAGTACATCTGCCCAATTTCTTTTATGCAAGTCTGCAAATTTAGGAACTTGTAATTTTTTCCTGCACTACTTTCTTCTCCTACCGATTCTAAAAATAAAATGGGATGTACCCAATTAAGGTCTTCCGTTTACAACGGAAAGGACTGATACGACTCGATGGTTGTCCAAGCTTAGCTAATGAACCATTGTTTTAGTGATGATAAAAATGAAAGTCTTGTCCAGTATGGAGCGACATATGCTATTGCTTGCAATAGCAGACTTTCTAGTTATTCTTCTTCTTCATCCAAATTTTGTCCAGGCCGTAACTTGAATACCCTTTGACCTGAAGACTTCATACTTGGAACTTAGATAGATGACCTTGAGGCGGAGTGTCCGCCACCAAAATTTTTGACCTTGATCTATATATAAGGTCAAGGTCAAACTTTTACATTAAAATAGAGTTTTGGCAATAGCTTGAGTACCCTTTAATATTAGGACTTCAAACTTGAAATATAGAAAGAAGACATTAAATAGAAGATGTAGTGTACCTAAACTTTGACCTTGACCCCTTTCTATGTTCAAGGTCAAATAGAGAAAAAACATAATTTTAACATAACTTTAGATACCTGACCTGAAGACTTCATACTTGGTACTTAGATAGATGACCTTGAGGCGGAGTGTCCGCCACCAAAATTTTTGACCTTGATCTATATATAAGGTCAAGGTCAAACTTTTACATTAAAATAGAGTTTTGGCAATAGCTTGAGTACCCTTTAATATTAGGACTTCAAACTTGAAATATAGAAAGAAGACATTAAATAGAAGATGTAGTGTACCTAAACTTTGACCTTGACCCCTTTCTATGTTCAAGGTCAAATAGAGAAAAAACATGATTTTAACATAACTTTAGATACCTTAGACATTTTGACTTCAAACTTGGAATATGCAGAAGACACATAGGAGAAGGGTGTATGTGATCAAAATTTTTGACCTTGATCCAATGTTTATAGGGTCAAGGTCAAACTTTCACAACAAACTAGAGTTTAGGCCATAGCTTGAATACCATTTGATATTAGGACTTCAAACTGAAAACTTAGAAGGGAGACATTAAATACATGATGCAGTGCACAAGAACTTTGACCTTGACCCTTTTTTGTTCAAGTTCAAATATAGAAAAACATGATTTGACCACTACTTGAGATATCTTTGAGATTTAGACTTCAAACTGGGAACATGCAGAGGACACATTGGAGAAAGTTTATGTGATCATATTATATGACCTTGATCTAATATTGTTAGGTCAATGTCAAATTTTCACATCTAAATAGAGTTTACGTCATAGCTTGAGTACCCTTTGATATTAGGACTTCAAACGTAATATAGAAAGAAGACATTAAATACAAGATCTAGTGCACAAGGACATGGACCTTGACCCAAGGTCAAATAGAGAGAAAAAACATGTTTTGAATATAACTTGAGAATTTTTTGACATTTAGACTTCAAGCTTGTAACATGCAGAGGACACTTAGATGGAGAGATTATGTGATGAAAATTTTTACCTTGATCCAATTATTATTAGGTCAAAGTCAAACGTTCATATGAAATATATTTGAATTGATAACTTGATACCTTTCATGACAATTAAAGACAACTTTAAGCCTAAATACACTACATCAATTTTTTTTTACCTTGACCATTTTCTTCTTTTAAGATTAAATTAAGAAAAAAGCAAGACCAGACAATAACTTTAGATCCTATAAAAGACTTGAAAGATGCACTGCATTATTCTTTTTCACCTTCATAGTAAAACTGCATTTGTTAATGTTGTTAGAGAAGGGGAGACATGTGTTTTTTGTTAGAAAAACAATACCCACTAGTTTAGTGATGACTTTACAAACCAAACATACGTTTTAATCTAGACCATCTACTAATAAAGGACAATAGGCATTGGGAGGTTGGTAAATTATGCTTATAAGCTGGATCGAACTGACCATCAGCAAAAATTAGACTGAATACACAGGGCAGCTTTGTTTTCTCAATCTCCCATGCAGAGTTGTCGTTCGCTCCTCTCTCAGACACTGGGCCCACTCGATTGGGACCCTTTTTTAGCTCACCTGAGCCGAAGGCTCAAGTGAGCTTTTCTGATCACATTTTGTCCGTCGTCCGTCCGTCTGTCTGTCTGTCTGTCCGTCTGTCTGTCTGTCCGTCTGTCTGTCCGTCTGTAAACTTTTCACATTTTCGACTTCTTCTCAAGAACCACTGGGCCAATTTTGACCAAACTTGAGACAAAGCATCCTTGGGTGAAGGGGAATCTAAATTGTTAAAATGAAGGGACATATCCCCTCGCAAGGGGAGATAATCAAGAAAAGGCAAAAATAAGGTTGGGTCATTAAAAAATCTTCTTCTCAAGAACCAGTGGGCCAGAAAAGCTTAAACTTATGTGGAAGCATCCTGGTATAATGTAGATTTTAAATTGTTCAAATCATGACCCCCGGGGGAAGGGCGGGGCCACAATGGGGAATCAAAGTTTTACATAGTTATATATATATAGGAAATTCTTCTCAAGAACCAGTGGGCCAGAAAAGCTGAAACTTATGTGGAAGCATCCTGGTATAATGTAGATTCTAAATTGTTCAAATCATGACCCCCGGGGGAAGGGCGGGGCCACAATGGGGAATCAAAGTTTTACATAGAAATATATAGGAAAAAATCTTTGAAAATCTTCTTCTCAAGAACTAGTGGGCCAGTAAAGCTGAAACTTATGTGGAAGCATCCTGGTATAATGTAGATTCTAAATTGTTCAAATCATGACCCCCGGGGGAAGGGCGGGGCCACAATGGGGAATCAAAGTTTTACATAGATATATATATATATAGGAAATTCTTCTCAAGAACCAGTGGGCCAGAAAAGCTGAAACTTATGTGGAAGCATCCTGGTATAATGTAGATTCTAAATTGTTCAAATCATGACCCCCGGGGGAAGGGCGGGGCCACAATGGGGAATCAAAGTTTTACATAGAAATATATAGGAAAAAATCTTTGAAAATCTTCTTCTCAAGAACCACTGGGCCAGAAAAGCTGAAACTTATGTAGAAGCATCCTGGTATAGTGTAGATTCTAAATTGTTCAAATCATGACCCCAGGGGGCAGGGCGGGGCCACAATGGGGAATCATAGTTTTACATAGAAATATATTGGAAAAATCTTTGAAAATCTTTTCCTCAAGAACCACTGGGCCAGAAAAGCTGAAACTTAAAAAAATCTTTGAAAATCTTCTTCTCAAGAACTAGTGGGCCAGTAAAGCTGAAACTTATGTAGAAGCATCCTGGTATAGTGTAGATTCTAAATTGTTCAAATCATGACCCCAGGGGGCAGGGCGGGGCCACAATGGGGAATCATAGTTTTACATAGAAATATATTGGAAAAATCTTTGAAAATCTTCTCCTCAAGAACCACTGGGCCAGAAAAGCTGAAACTTATGTGGAAGCATCCTGGTATAATATAGATACTAAATTATTCAAATCATGACCCCCGGGGGAAGGGAGGGGCCACAATGGGGAATCAAATTTTTACATAGATATATATTGAAAAAATCTTTGAAAATCTTCTTCTCAAGAACCGCTTGGCCAGAAAAAGTAGAGCTTATGTGGAAGCATTCTTGGGTAGTGTAAATTCTAAATTTAAGGAATCATGACCCCCAGGGGAAGGGCGGGGGCTATTATAGGGAATCAAAGTTTTACATAGAAATATATGGGGAAAATCTTTGAAAATCTTCTTCTCAGGAACCACTTGGCCAGAAAAGCTGAAACATATGTGCCCATGGAAGGATCATATGGTAGTGTAGATTTCAAAATGTCTAAATTATGATCAGTGGGGTAGGGTGGGGATGCATTATGTATAACAAGGGGAAAATCTGGTAAAGAACGGAATGGTCCACGCTTCTCAGGTGAGCGATGTGGCCCATGGGCCTCTTGTCTTCCAGAATAACCATTCTGCCTGCTCGATTGGTTTGGTAGGGTAGACTTAGAAGGCCTTCTCAGCCTTCCACGTCAGAGATGGAAGGATAGCTGAAGGATAGCATTCTAATATGGCATCAAGTGGTTTGGTGATTGGGATTTTTATTATTGTAAATAAACCAAACTTAAAACAAAATACAGTTGCAAAAAAGTATTTTTATCCACAGGCGCTTGTTTCATACAGTAAGCTTCGATTTCTACCATATAATAACACGAAGCTAACTGAATGAAACAAGCGCCTGTGTTTTTATCAAGTATGAAGGGTAGTTCTGTTAAGTAGCATTTTTCTGTTATGTAATTGCAGTAAAATCAACCATTGAACACAGTTTCATAATTAACCATGATATATGGGGTGCAGATTTGAGCCGCTGTAAATTATAGGTCCCTGATTTGACCATAATTATTTATAACCCCCGCAAACGAAGTTTAGGGGGGGGGTATATTGGAATCACCATGTCCGTCTGTCTGTAGACGAGATTTTGTCCGGACCATTAATCAGAAACTATTGGAAGGATTTGTCTGAAAAGTTGTACACATATTATTCACCATATGAAGTTGTGCACCTGATATTTTTCATCTTGATTGGATTATTATTTTTGAATTTTACAGGTGTTTTTTCATTTTTATTTTGTGGTTTTGTTTGGACCGTTTCTCAGAAACTATTGCAAGGATTAATCTGAAAATTTGTACAATTATTATTCACCATATGAAGTTGTGCACCTGGAATTTTCAACTCTTTTTGTTCATTTTTCTGCATTTTACAGGTTTTTTAAAATTTTAATTGACTTGTTCATTTTGGGCTCATGTATAAGGTTTGAGACATAGAATCTAGAATATCTGTACAAAAACGTGAACTACAGCTTAAAACTACTCATAAAAACTTAAAAAAAAGAAACATCAAGTGTTAAAAACAGTTTTTACATTGCACAGAAGATATAATGTAATTTCATTTGTCTCTTGGGAATAATGACTGGACATGCATCCAGTTAAAGATAAATTAATGAGTTTGGTGTTGGAAGTTGTTTAGGCATATCTCTTATCAAGTGTGTGTGTGTTATCAAATCTTCAGGGAATAAGGCACAAGAATTAAAGATCTCTGTTCTCTTATTCTCTTAATTGTAATTTATTGTCTGTCAAAACACTTCATTACTGGATGACCTGTTCTTTATTTTCAAAATGCATTTCAAATTGATATATCAAGATTAATTTGATTTTGTATAATGGTTTTTTTTTCAACAATCAGTTTGCAGAGTGACATAACACATAATTGCAATATATTTTTATACGTCTGTCTTAATTAAGACAAATTTTATTATGTTATAGGCTTCGTGTCCATGTTTCTGTCTAGCTGTCCGTCCGTCCGTCTGTTAGCTTTTCTCG
This sequence comes from Saccostrea cuccullata, assembly GCF_032062105.1. NCBI lineage: Eukaryota > Metazoa > Mollusca > Bivalvia > Ostreida > Ostreidae > Saccostrea > Saccostrea cuccullata. The sequence goes on along the minus strand of NW_026928121.1, from coordinate 50,740 downwards.
TGTAAGGCTCATAACTTTAATACTATGAGGCCTAGAGTTATCAAACTTTGTCATCTGATACATCTTGGGTAGAAGGTGTGTCACGCACAAAAAGTATGTCGCTCTGACCTATAATTAAAAAGTTATAGCCAAATATGGAAAAATCCTGTCCAGTCCATAACTAGAAAACTATAAGACTTAGAATCATCAAACTTGGCCAGTTTATGCATCTTAGGTAAAAGGTGTGTCGCGACCTATATCAAGGTCACTGTACATGTGACCTTTAATTTAAGTGGAATTTTAAAAAAAAAATTAAATTTTTTCTCTTCATTTACACATTCAGAATAATGTAAAATTATTGCACTAACCTTATTAGAAAAATGTTAAATCAAGAAAATACTTATTATTTAGCATATACTTGACAGCAATCTATAACAAATAATATGTTGACGGTGCGACCGTTATGGCGAGCGCAGATGTTTATTTTGTTAGAATTTAAATCGGGCTCGTACGTCAAACTGCACGTGACATTTGATGCGTCTAGACTCTGACGTCACATGACGTCGTATGTAAGTTACATTTCGCCCAAAGAACCCTGAACAGTGCTGAAAATAAATGAAGAATGTTTCGTTTGCTATTTATCTTCAATATTTATGCATTAAATCAGGGCATGTTTACTTTTAGTAGAACTTTTGCTACTACTCTCACGAGAACGTAGCTTTAACGTAGCTTAAACAAGTGATGCATTGTGGGTCCAAATTACGGCATCAAAAAATTCTATCTAATGAATTTGCAGTAGTCCAAATTTTCTCTTCGCACAGGCGTTGCTTTAAGAGCTCGCAGTGACGAGCGTCGCTTCGCGACGCTCGCTGCGCTCGCTATAATGTATGTTAGAGAAATTCCACCACTCCCATGAGTCTAATTATCAAGCACTGGTCAAGAAGAATGATAAAAGAAAATTGCATGACAATTTAGAGAGAGAAATTAATGAGTTTAGTGTGAGGAGTAGCTGTAAGAGCATTGGTGCTATCTATATCCCTTGAGTATTGGGCCAAATGGGTAAGCCTGTTGGATTAAAAATAGCTCTTGTTGGGTAGCCGAAGTTTGAAAATGAATTTGATGAGAAGTAATTAAAACAAATTTGATATTGCATATTAACTATTTTGATATTACATAATATTATGAACTTAAAAATTAATTTATGGTGGTAGGGGTGGAATCTGCATGTCCATATGAATTGCATATTAAAAATTAACTGTCTGACATTAAATCTAAAAAAAAAAAAAATCATTGATGTTCTATATGCTTTAAAAATGTTTTATGGTAGATAGTGCAAATCCAATAATCTTTTGGGAGTAATGAGTAGACAAGCAATGTGTTCAATGTAGGAATCTCTTTCATTTCTTCAGAGCATGGTCTAATCTGTATCCTTCAGGAATTAGAAGAAGAGCTGTTGGTCAGTTTATATTTGATGGCCAGTCTTTTATTTCCAAAATTAATTAGGTGTAGATTAAGTTGTGAAGACTAATTTGATATTTTTAAATATGATAGGCATTTGGCAAGGTATAGAAATCAATGAATGATGCAATATTTGTGTTAATTAATGCCTACACCACAGGAGATAGATAAACAAATTTTTTAAGGTGTGTAAAAATCATTGAAATCTAAAAATCAAGGTTGACATGATTTTCCTGCACTTTTAACTGTTTAAGATACATTGTAATTGTATTTTTTGACGGGCGTATCATGCTGTGGCGTGGCACTTTATTTTAATGCAGTAATAAAGAATAATTAAATGAAAATTTTTTTTTAAAAAATGTTACAATGGAATTACAATGTATTAGTATTGATGTTTCATTTGTTTGCACCTCCGTTTCATTCATTAAGAAACATGATGAGCTATTATATTTCACTGCAAATTTTTTTTAGTAAATTGTGAACATCTCTAGATCCATAAAGTATTTTTGAATTAAATTGGCACCTTCTCTGAAAAACCCAGCAGGGGGTATTTGTCCCTATTGGACAGTTCTAGTTAATTTTTTTTTTTACTTGCTCTTTAATATTCTTCTGTCTCAGACACTTTATGTTTTAAATCTTTCTTTACGTAAATAATAAAAAATTCCCAATTTTACTGTTATATCAAATTAATTTTTCCACTCTAAATTATATCAAGTTTCCCTCCTTTCGAACTAACATTTAATGCTTTTAAAAAACAGATTGAAATTCTTGAAATTCAACAACTGCAGTATTTCAAAACATTGCAGATAATATTCTATCCTATTCAAAATCCTTCTGAACACTTGATTTAGACATACATATTCCAACCCTTTCAACATTCCCCTCTGCTTCTAAAAGGGTCCCAATCGAGTGGGCCCACTGTATGAGCCGATGGTAGAGAGTGTTGTTTTCTCTGTAACTTTATTGGACGAATTTTTAAATCCTATATCTAGAGGTAACTAAAACATGTTAATAGAGATAACTCTTATGCCTACAGTGCTAATCTAGCTTTTCACAAGTTAATCTTTTAAAAAGATAGGTGAGCTATCGCCTTAGCAATTTTTAAACAAAGAAAGAAAGATCCGTGATCAAGTGATTTATTTTGCTGAGTTCTTTAATTTTTATCGAGACTGGAAAGTGATAAATTTATTATTGTTTTGTGAAGCGTATCCATATTATAGACACATAGGTAAAGAAACAGGGGAGGGGACCTATTGGAGTTTTGTTCAACAGAACATATATATATACAAGTAACAGCTTTTCAAAAAGCTTGCCTGACTTAATCAATATCTGTAAGTGAAGTGATAAACCTTTTGAGCAATACTTTTTTGTGTTTGAAATCTTTCCTTTTTCTGAGAACCTTGTAAAAATCTAAAACTTGTAGAAGAACGATGCCTATGCTGCATTCTGAAGAGTTGTTAACAGAATGGTTAATGTATGTGGGTTTTCTGCCTATCGCAACTCCTCGGGCCTTATCTAGGGAAGAAGACCACAAATGTATTGTTAATCTATAAATACGCCATGACACCCCCCCCCCCCCTTTTCACAAACTTTGAAACAAAAGCATGGATGATGTATATAGACCGATTATCTGTGTAATATGGATTAACTTTTTTCAGTGTAATGGTATTATCTAAAATAAACGATAGAAGGGACTTCAAACTCCGTTTTTACTATGAACAGGAAATGTAGAAATTTTTAACATCCAATGATGTCGATACATTTGAGTTTGTTTTTCGACCTCTGACAAAAAGACCCGAGATGATGCGATTGACTTTTCTGCAAGTAGATTGATCTACCCCTGGATCTAAATTTAAAGCTACACCTATTCTGAAATCTGTTGTCAAATCATTCATTGTGAACATTTTAGAGAATGGATATAACTAAATACATATGTTGTAGGAAAGTATTTTCTCCAATGAAGTAAACAGTAGTAGTTTGTGTTCATTGATCTTTTTTTTACTGAAAGGTGGGTACTATATATAATTAACGAAATAGGTAAAACCAACATTTAGGCCTTTTGAAAAAGAAATCCTTGATTTCTCACAGGTAATTAAGCGGTTAGCTAGCTAACCGCTTTATGGCATGGCTAAAAAAAACCCGGAAACTTCCATAAGGCGCTACCTATCGACATCGCTCTATGGCACGTAACCTTATCCTTCTGCAACCAAAACCGGAAACTTCCACAAGGCGCTACCTATCGACAATGGTAACTTCAGCAAAGCGCTTCCTGTGATTTGTATACCGTTGGCGTAATACGCCCCTTGGTGAGAGATTGACAATATGCTGTGTATGAAGAGTGGCTATTATAACGATTACATGTATATCAAATTCTTATTAGTATTTACCAAAGCATTGACAATACTTAGAACACTAACTTCAAAGAACTGAGAATTTGGTCCTTATTACATGTACATCGTGCGATTGCGATTTATTGCAACTGTTAGTTTATTTTTGAAAGTTGAACGATACGGTTAATTATACAGCAGGTTGAAGGTTATTACAGACTGCAAAAACATCAGCAAATCTCTCGATCGAGTTTGATTTTCCTTGCCAAAGTATTAAGAAACACCATTTATTAAGTTAAGTAATTCCCGAAAAACGCTTTTATAAAAGCACCTAATACATCTGTAAGTTTTACACTTTTTGTAACGTTTTTATGGAAACAATAGGATTACCTCCACAATGAAACGTTTGTTTTCTTCTCTTTTCTTCTCTGTCTAATAAACAGATTATAAAAGCTCTGCTCCCAGGGGTAAGTTCTCTACTCCGTCTTTGAAAATTTATTACAAACGATCATAAGGGATCACTTACTTTTAGTTTTGAAAAAAATAATGGGGCACTTAAAGTAGTAAAATTAATTTTGAAAAAAAAATGGATAAATATACATTAATTTTAATCGGCATTGTGATCCTCTTCTAAAAATCAACCGATATTATTATTCACAGACATTTGAGGTATGAAAAATCTTGGCAATTAGCAAAAATTTAAAATATTTACTTAATGCTTATTTATAAGTTTTGAAAATTTGATCAATTCCTAGGGAACGTATTATTAGCTGTGAAAATACTTTTTAAATGTGAATTTGTCCAATTTGTCGATTATCATTTTGAGCGTTTGAGAAGAATTAAAATAAAATACAGGAGTTTAGAGGCACATTGATAGAAAAGAAATCAGTGTATGTTGTTTAACCGACATATTGAAGAAAGTGACACTTATAACTTCTTAAGTTTCACTGACTTTTAGTGTACATTTGAATTTTTAAATACTAGTATTGATTGATTAGACAACTTTCCTTTTTACGTTTTATTTGAGAACAATATTACATGAAGAGTATAATTATGGCAAATACACATTATAGGTTCTTATCTAGACATATTGTGCAAGACTTCTTTTAGATGATTCTCATATACCATTTACTTTATTGAACAATTAATTGTTTGAAAAGTCAATATTAAAGTACATTTCATAATGCTTGATAATCTTGTTTACTTGCCAGTCTTCCCGTAGTGGTTCATAATATTACTAAACGAAAGTATTTAGTATCTGTATCAAAATACAGAATGATCAATGATCGATTTAGGAAGAAAAGCTGACTCCTGAAAGTTCAAAAGGTGGGATCCATTGCCTAGAAAAAGTAAGCATCCCCCATTGACAGGTAACACCCGCAATGAGCCTACGCATATGGAGTTCTCTGATATCAATTCATTTACAAAGTCTCTGCTCAGTCATCCTTTTTTCTCTGACTAGCCAGCTGTAGATCTACACTACTCAAAATCCAATAATCTAAAGAATTTAACTTGTCATTTTTTTTAGTTGTTTGCTATAGCAGACTTTACAATTACCTAATTTCAGATTCAATAGAGCATGAAAGACAATTAAATTTTCAACATCAACATAATTGTTTTCATCCAGAGAACGATTGGATGCCACCAATAGAGAACTTTTAAAAATGCACTTTCTGTCTTTCAAACTGAAGAAATCTCATGTTTAGATTTTGAAACATGCATTTCAATCTAATTAAAATTTATTTAAATGTTCCAAATCCACTACCGCTTCTCAAACATCTAACATCCCATTCGGGGTCATACATCAGAGCGACCTTTCGATTATGAATAAACAGACTTTGGCCATGTAGATTCAAGCCTCGGTAAACAATTCTCAAATTAATTCCACGGCTACATATCATCATTATTGATACTGTCTTACGTTGAATTAAAGTAATTTTGGAATAAATTTCATGTATAGTCTGCAGTCTGGCATCTGAACGTGAATAATGCAAACGGAAGAGCACAAACTATACAAGATACCCCACACGTCATACATAACACAGCTTTTGCAATGCATATTTTGTTCACTACAAAACTCCTCGGGTGTTTTGGTTCGGTAGTGAAAACAAGAAACCCATCTGAACTATATAAGCAAGCCAAGAACCCCGTGGGGAGCAGGGTTAGAATAGGTCCTCAGTACCCCCTTGCTTGTCGTAAAAGGCGACTAAATGGGGCGGTCCTTCGGATGAGACCGTATAAACCGAGGCCCCGTGTCACAGCAGGTGTGGCAAGATAAAGATCCCATCCTGCTCAAAGGCCGTAAGGCAGCTCTTCACCGGCAATGGTGACGTCTCCATATCAGTCAAATATTCTGGAGAGGGACGTTAAATAGTATACAATCAATCAATATAAGCCAAGATTTCAGAGGAACCATTTTCTTGGCTAATCAAAGATTCACTCTTACATGACCCCAAATAGGATGTTGTTAGATGTTTGAGAAGCAGTAGCGGATTCGGAACATCTAATTTTAATTAGATTGTATCTATCTGTGACATCAGTTTGGAATGTCATTGGTTTTACTATTAAGTAAAGTATTACTAAAACAGAATGTCTGTTTTTTTTCTTCTCTGATAACATTGGACAAAGATATGCATATCATCATTTCATTCACTTTTTTCGGTACAATATTAGATGAAAGCATGCTAACCGCTTCTCAGTACTTTCAGTACTTTGATTTTTTTCATCAAATCGTCTGAAATCTGGTTGAACTGCGTCGATCCTTCGTGGTGATTGGACTAATCCATTAAAATTTGGAATAAACCAACAGAGGGGAAACAAATTAGAGAAATCATTTCTTTTGTTTTGCATGTCCATATTCTGATACATACGATTCGTATGTTGTTTTAAAGAATAAGATAAAATTTATTAGACAGAATTTCTGAATCATAAGAAGATGTAGGTTACAATAACAAACTTTATTTAATTCCATGGAAGTTAACACCACCATTCATACAATATAGGACAATCCAAGAAAAGGCGCGCGAAGATCGCTTACTCGTGACATTTAGCGCGAAAAGAGCGATTCACCCCTTTCGTAGAATATAAATGGACTGATCCAGTAGTATAAAAATGCAGAAAAAAGATACACAGATACGTTGAAACGGCAAATCACATGGAATAGTCTGTTTCATGCAAATAGAGTAAACAAAGTAAATACTGCATTATTTTGCATCAGTAAAATCATTGTTTCCCTGAAAAATGTTTCTTTTAAAATGCAGGTAAAATTTTCCAATGTAAATCAGCTTGCGCAAAATCTAGCTCTCTGGGTATGATCTATTAGTTTCGGATCAAGCAATTATGAATCCTTATACAGCCTGACGCCGTGACGTCAGGCAATGACCTTTACTGGAGAGGGGGTTATATAAAGGAGATTCCCATCGAGACATTGCATGTATGAGGTGATGTAAGCTAGTTAAAAGCAATACACACCAATGATCAGAAATTTTTAAACACAAATAGTGGATTTATACTTTATTTTAGTGTACATTCTTGCTTCTGTTTCTGGAATTTGTAAGATTGACTGAATTGACCAATCAGAAATTAGAATATATCTTTGGTTGTGCTTGAATGTAAAACAGCAACAAAAAAACCTTGTCATAGTTTATAACATTCAGATAATGACTCGGGCATTTCCGTCAGCAAAAAAAAAAAAAAAAAAAAAACTCCCAGATTTTGAAATATTATAAATATGAAGTTATCTTTAAAGTGTAAACTAAACAATAAATAAACAGTTATTTCATGCTACAACACGATACAACAAAATTGTTATCGTATGGTCTATCTCTAGTAGTTTTCACAGTTTTCCCAGAATGCAAGGCCATGGCAGCCGAGCATGCGTATTCAAGGAAAATGGACTAACGTAGTTGCTAGCGCTAGCAACAAGCCGTAAAGAAGTAATTTTAAGACAGGCAACCAAGGTGGTAATCCTCAAATTTACAAACCAAAAGTAGATTTTTTAAACATGTTAAAACCGATTACTTTATGAATTTCTCAGAGTTCAAAGGCATCGTAGAAAAAATTGATAATGAGATCAGAATTCCTAATTGAAAAAAAATGTTTGACAAGATGTGAATGAATAAACGTCATATTTTGGAAAAAGTGAGAGAGAGAGAGAGAGAGAGGGGGGGGGGGCAGAATCATAGGGGCTTGTCTTCCGGATTGATAAATGTAAAATAATTTTTCAAAAATTTTTATCTACATTAAATACACTCTAAAAATTGCTTTAATAAAGATTCTGACATGATCAAGCAAGAAAAAACATGTTTTAAAAAAAGTACTACACCTATATACATAAACTCTCAAAGGGACGCAAGCTGACATCTTGGAAAAAATACTATTTTTTTACTATTATTTTACTTTTATCAATCCGGAAGACAAGCCCCATATGGGCAGAATTTGCTTTGTAGAACACCAAAAATGAAATTGGTATACAAATATGCTTATACTTTGAAAATGTTTTTATCATTGAAAGGTTGAATGAAAAAGCTTAGAATTAATGAGATTTAGTACAATATTAAATGAGAAAATTAAACCATAATTTATTGCTTCAGTAACTTCAAAAATTGTGAGCATGTATTCAGGTTTGTTTACTATGTCAGAGTAGATTTGATGTTTTTTGAGAAGATGCACATAAATTATATAAAGCCGTCCTTAAATGTAATAAAATTTTTGGCATCTTAACAAGAAATTTATCTAAAATAAAGTCAGCAAAAAAATTTATAAGATATATTGTTTTTTAATGATAGCTTTTTGAACAATGGACCAGGGAGACCAGTTTAACCTCTCAGATTCAGATAGTGACGCAGAAGAGGTAATAGAATTTGACAACAAGACGTCTGTATGTGAGCGACAGATTGTGGCTGCTATAGATTTTGGCACAATTTATTCCAGCTACGCATATTCATTCAAGTTTGATTGGACTACAATTATTACACAAAGCTGGCATGATAACGAATATTTGATGGATTATAAGACACCAACTTCACTTCTGCTGAAGCCAGACGGTTCCTTCTTTAAGTTTGGGTTTGAGGCAGAAAATGAATATGCTAGACTGTCGGAAGATGATAACCATAAGGACCATTATTTCTTCCGCAGATTTATGCTAATTTTAAAGTCAAAGTTAACAGAGGTAGGAGAAAATAAGTCATTTGTTTCTTTTCTAAAGAGAATATTTATAGTGAACCCTTTTTAGCTCACCTGAGCTGAAGGCTCAAGTGAGCTTTTCTGATCAAAATTTGTCCGTTGTTTGTCGTCGTTGTTGTTGTTGTCGTAAACTTTTCACATTTTCATCTTCTCAAGAACCACTGGGCCAATTTCAACCAAACTTGGTACAAAGTATGATGTATCCTTGGGTAAAGGGGATTCAAATTTGTTCAAATGAAGGGCCAGGCCCTTTTCCAAGGGGAAATAATTATGAATTAGAGAAAAATTAATGGTATTTTTAAAAAAAAAATCTTCTCAAGAACCACTGGGCCAGGAAAGATAAAATTCATATGGAATCATCCTCAGGTAGTGTAGATTCAAGTTTCTTCAAATCATGACCCCCAGGGGGTAGGGTGGGGCCAAAATGGCCAATCAAATTTTTACATAGGAATATATAGAAAAAATCTTTAAAAATCTTCTTCTCAAGAACCACTTGGCAAGAAGATGAAACTCACGTGGAATCATCCTCAGGTAGTGTAGATTCAAGTTTGTTAAAATCATGACTACCGGGGGAAGGGTGGGGCCAAAATGGCCAATCAAAGTTTTACATAGTAATATCACAGGGGCCAGTAACAGGCTAAATTTGAATTTAGGTATTGACTATATATATTTTTGTATATATATAGTCAATACGTAAATTCAAATTTAGCCTGTTACTGGCCCCTGTGAGTAATATAAGGGAAAATCTTTAAAAATCCTTTTCTCAAGTACCACTGGGCCATGATCGAAGATGAAACTCATTTGGGATCATCCTTAGGTAGTGTAGATTCAAATTAGTTCAAATCAAGAACCCAGGAGGTAGGATGGGGCCGAAATGGCCGATCAAAGTTTTACATAGAAATATATATGAAAATTCTTCTTCTCAAGAACCACTGGGCCAGGAAAGATGAAACTCATGTAGAATCATCCTCAGGTAGTGTAGATTCAAATTTGTTCAAATCATGACCCCAGGAGGTAGGATGGGGCCAAAATGGCCGATCAAAGTTTTACATAGTAATATATAGGGAAAATCTTTAAAAATATTCTTCTCAAGAACCACTTGGCCAGGAAAGATGAAACTCATGTGGAATTATTCTCAGGTAGTGTAGATTCAGATGGGTTGGGCCAAAATGGCCAATAAAAGTTTTACAAAGGAATAAATAGGGAAAATCTTTAAAAATCTTCTTCTCAAGTACCACTGGGCCAGGAAAGATGAAACTCATGTGGGATCATCCTCAGGTAGTGTAGATTCAAGTTTGTTCAAATCATGACCCTCTGGGGGGGGGTGTAAAATTCAAGCCCCCCCCCCCAGTTTACTTTCAGTTCTGATCTGATCTGTGTTTTTCCTAGCCAATTGCTCAGGTGAGTGATGTGGCCCCTGGGCCTCTTGTTTCATCTGTGGTAATTTTTTTCTAGCGTAATTTTTTTTTTTTGCATTTAATTAACAGGAATTAATTGTAAATATTTTTTTAGTATCAAATGAATTAATTCAGGAGTTTGGTGCATCAACACATTATAACCAATCAGATATAACTTAATCATTTAGACATGATATCTTTTATGCTGTCAATAAGCATTCTGCAAAGAAAAAAAATCATACATTTTAGCTTTTAAATTTGATAATTTTTGTATATCTTTAATATTATAAAGGAGATAAAAAAAATCTTGAAATGTCCACATACACTCAGCTCTTTTTAAATTACATGTATTAAAAAATTTAATTTAATATATTGATTTTTTAGAGAGTACATAGAAAAACAGTTTGCATTGATGAGACAGGGAAAGAATTCAATGCTCTTCAGATCTTCACCTATTGTATCCAATATCTGAAAGACTGCATGCTGGAAAGAATGAACATACAAGTCACTGGTGAAATCAAAGTGAGTGACATTGATTTTGTCATCACTGTGCCAGCTATATGGGACGACACTGCAAAGATGCTCATGATAGCAGCTGCCCAAATGGTACGTAATTTTTTCAAGATTAATTGAACTTTTGCAAATCAATTTAAATATTAAATGTTTTCATTTTGGGCTAGAGCTGTCATTAATAATCTCAATGTCCACATATATAACAACAACAAAAAGTGTCATAATCAGTACATTGATATTTTTTTAAAAAAAAAATCAGTTTATCAATGAGAGCTCTAAATTGTGTTTCAATAAAATCCTTGGTAACAGTTTTTCATTTTGTTTATTATGACATGTTTCATGTTTGAAATGCATTATGTTTTATTCATAACAGGCAGGTATACAAAAGGAACAGCTGAAGATTGCCTTGGAATCAGAGGCTGCATCTATTTATTGTCAGTACATGCATCTAAAGTGGGACAGAGGCCCAAACAAGGCTGGCTTTAAAGATAAACTAACGACAGGCTTTAAGTACATGGTGATAGATCTTGGAAGTAATTGTTTTTTGTCCCCCGCTTGAAAAGTGGGGGATATTAATTTGGCTCTGTCCATCTTTCTGTCTGTATGTAACGCTTTCGTTTCTACACGATATCTCAAAAACCCTTTGAGCTTTCGAAATGAAATTTTGCATAGCAACTCCCTAAGAACTAAAGAAGAACCCTATTGATTTTGAGGTCAAAAGGTCAAGGTCATAAATTCGCAAATTCTGTCTGTTATAACTTTCGTTTCTGCGCGATATCTCGAGAACCCTTTGAGCTTTTGCAATAAAATTTTACGTTACAACTTCCTGTAGCCTAAGGAAGACCCCTATTGATTATGAAGTCCAAAGGTCAAAGTTCAAGACAGTAAATTAAATTTATACATTCTGTCTGTTTGTAACACTCTCCTTTCCGGCTGATATTTCAAGAAGATTTTGAGCTTTTGCAATGTCATTTTATACTTAAACTCCCTAGGACCTCTCTCACCCCTCTCAAAGTGTCCCGCCCCGTTTGTTTTATTATTAATTGTATTACATGTCGCTATTCTTAGCATAGGGGCATGAGGAGAGTTATTACGTATAAAACAGGTTCTCGGCAGCCTTTATATTTTTATTACATCTATTAGTAATGGTTAATAAAGGTTAACGATGAGGGACCTAATTCATTTCTATAATAGAAAATCTCAAATTTTAATATGAGCTAAAGTGACTTTTTGTGAGTAAAAATCGATGAAAAAAATATATGGTCATCGATATAGATTTTTAATAGGGCGCATTTCAAAAGTAGGCAACAAAAATCAATAATTACTATAGCAAGTAAAGGGAAAATGCGAGTTTGTGGTATAAAAGTGATGAGTAAAAGAATTCTGCAATAGAATTTTTATTCATATTAAGATACAATGTTAACAAGATAATTAAGTAGCAAATGATGCCCAAAAATAAATAGGTCATTGGCCTAGATTTTTAAGGGGTGTGTCAAACTCTGGTGAATGGCTTATTTTGGGGGGAAAGGATGAGCTAGGTGACTTGCAGCCCTGGGTAAATTGACAAAAAATTAAATGTCTAAATTTTACTCAAATTTTGTATATAACTGATCACTGATATGTATACCTTTATAGAATACTATTTATAACAAAAAAGAAAGAAACGAGATTTGAAAGAAACAGATCTTTTATAAAGGCAGGGGTATTATGTTTACATCCAATTCCCATTGCATTTTAACCCCGCCCACTCTTTGAAGCCCTTAAAACATACGGGCGCAGATAGGTACAATTTTCTCCTTTGGCTGGTCACTGTGTTTTCTTGAAATCTACCTACATGTGAAAGGAGAAAATTGTACCTATAACTGCGCCCACATGCCATTTTTTAAAATAACTGTAAAATCTAACTGGCCTTCCCCATTATGAACAGATCGACGGACTAGATTTTCTGACGTAAGAATAAATTCATATGCTAATCGAAACACTAGCGATACATTCTAACTGTCCAATCAGCTAAATGAAATTCATTACGAGTGAGTACCACATAAATACTATGGAAATATGCTTGGAATTTTACTGCTTTCCGATACTTTTTTAATGCATTTGAGTCACAGATTAAACATGGATCTACATATGAACAGCTCCCGAGACCACAGTAAAAATTATATACAGTTACAAACAATTAATAAATATACATTAGTTTAAAGTTTTGTAGCGTGTTTTGTGAGTAATTCGCTAGGCCTACGCGTATTCCCGAGTATCAGTGAATACAAGTTTCATGTGCATTTCTTGTCCTGAAAACCGTAAATGCTGAAAATCCATGCGTATTATTATGTATAAACAGCCTCGACTGACCATTATAAAAGTTTGAAATATAGAGAAAAGGATAACAGGTAAATTTACCTCAACCACGTGTCTGTGATAAAATGTAAACGTAGTAGACCAGCAGGCATGTTTACGAAACTTTCCTAAGATTGTTCATAAGAAATTTCCTAAGATGTATCTTAAAAAATCTTAGGATCATCATAAGATGGTGTTTTTCAAAGCTATCTTAAGTTAGCAGATTGAGCAGTGAAGGATCTTTTTCGTGTCACCATCAACTGCGACACGGGCATTGGTTTAAACGGTCTCATCCGAAGGACCATCCGACCGTTCTCACGTCCCACAGTGGGATTCGAACACGACTGAGACGTAAGGATCAACTCCTTACTCCGCGACTCTCTCAGGTTAAGTGAGATTAAATTTTATTCTATTACTTAACAGCATACATATTCTTACTATGTTTGTTGGCATCTGCGAGAGGCACTGAATGTCATAAGATTTCTAACCATAGGTATTCTTGGAAAGTAGATGCATACAGGCACGTAATTCAACATGGGGGAAGGGAGGTCCAAATACTATTTACACTGTACCATTTAAAACGTTCATTAAAAGATCGCCCCTTCCCCTTTTTGTGTTGTATAATAAAATAAGGATAATGGAATAGTGTGAGTAATTTTGGCACTTAAGGTATTCAATGTATAACGACCATATTTTGTACCTAATAAATGAATGGACCAATATTTTTAATCATGGTAGCAATTAGAAGATATTATCAAATGAAAATGCTCCACCAAAGAAATTTACAAAATTTTGATTATTGTCCAATTAATATCACTTTGAATTTTACATTGAAGTATATGGGCAGTGCATGTTTTTATAAGATATTGTAAAAAGTAATTTGAATTTCAAAGAAATCTCTTGGTGAAAATATGCATAAATTCCCTCTTTATTAAAATATAAAAAGAAATTTTGGGAAATCAAAAATTTTCTTCTTTTCATCAAGGGCGGATAACTCTTCAAAAACTGTAAATGTGCAAAATGACCGTCTCCTTACATGTTATAAGTCTTGTGAATTTGGTTTATTCCACTTTTATCTTTTTCTAGCTGTGTGCTTTTAAGGTAGTTCTATACTCGGCACAAAATGGGCTCAATCTTTAAAAATCTGCTTTTATAAGATAGACATACATCCCAGCAATGGATAGACACAAGAAAAGAGGGCGTTGCAGAAACTCGCGATTATTCCCTATATAATGAGAAGGACATTTAAATACCCTCGTTATGTCTAAATATAGATACAGCTACGTAGAGGACTATGTTTACGGCGGGTATTTCCTTCTTGATACAACAAAACACTTTCGTCATTTTGCACGAAAGAGGTTGGAAGAACAGAAAGCACATTGGCTAAAGCAGCATTTTGATAGATATACTGTAGACATAGTGCAAAAATATTTTTCAGACATAGTGCAAAAATATTTTTCATGAAATAAAACTGCGTCCCATAATCACACTGTTGGTGCTACATCCAAGACATTTCATTTGTTTCAAATCAAATCTTGGCTACTAACTAAGAGACCAAAATTATTCAGAATTGCAATAACTAAAGTATGTAAAAAATAAATTATTTAAACAATACAGTAACTTTATTTTCCAAGACAAAACTACATGTAAATGAAGCATTAGTTTTAAGTCACAGCACATCAAAGATTTTAACAATTTAATCCTGCATTTCTAATATATAGATTGGTTATTACTCAACTAACTTCTTGACATTCCCCCACCTCTCTTTCAGAATATACATAATTTCATTGCACTACCATTACATATGGAACAAGATGTGTTTGTGAAACACTATGCGCCCGGCGGCAACAAAGTTCAAAAAATCTATTTTTAGCATATTGATCACAGTCAAGGTAACAAGGTCATTGATCATGGTGTCATTCGAAAGAACTTAATCAGTGGAGTATGCATACTAAATATGAAGTCCCTATCTCCTATGGTTCAAAAGTTATGGCAAAAAGTGTAAAGAGCTATTTTTAGCATATAGGTCACAGTCAAGGTCACAAGATCATTGACCTTGCCGTCGTTTGAAAGGACTTTATCGGTGGAGTATGCATACCAAATATGAAGTCCCTATCTCCTATGGTTCAAAAGTTATGACAAACAGTGGAAAAAGCTATTTTTAGCATATAGGTCACAGTCAAGGTCACAAGGTCATTGACCATGGTGTCATTTGAAAGAACTTAATCGGTGGAGTATGCATACCAAATATGAAGTCCCTATCTCCTATGGTTCAAAAGTTATGGCAAAAAGTGTAAAAAGCTATTTTTAGCATATAGTTTACAGTCAAGGTCACAAGATCATTGACCTTGATGTCATTTGAAAGGACTCTTTTAGTGGAGTATGCATACCAAATATGAAGTCCCTATCTCCTATGGTTAAAAAGTTATGACAAACAGTGGAAAAAGCTATTTTTAGCATATAGGTCACAGTCAAGGTCACAAGGTCATTGACCTTGATGTCATTTGAAAGGACTTTATTAGTGGAGTATGCATACCAAATATGAAGTCTCTATCTTTTATTGTTCAAAAGTTATGGCCAAGGTTAAAGTTGACAACAGACAGACAGACAAACAGACAAACAGACAGGACAAAAACAATATACGCCCGAAATCTATCGATCCGGGCGCATAAAAACATATGCAAAAATGATCCATACCAGGATTCGAACCCATTCTTTGGTAAAAGTACTAGCAGGAAGCCCACAAGCATATCCAATAGACCATTTCGGACAGGATGATTTAGCCGCGTTATTTAAAGTACACATTTCGCATTTCGTTTGGAGAATAATTTTTATTCAATTTTTGCGTTTGTCAAAAATGTGCCTTTTTGAAACAAAAACCTGATATGGCAGTTTTGAAGGATATTCCTGTCTCTTTGTGTATATATCAAAATTATTTTGTTTCAAGGAGGCACTTTTTCAGAACATTGGGGATTCCCTACCTAAAAACGTAAAATATGATATATTTTGCCGTACGGATAATTTTCACATCATTTAATTGCAAATTGGAAGTTAATACACACTTTCAAAATATTGTTTCTTGTTGTGTTTTATATATTGATGCATTTGAAAAAAATTGATACGAGTTTCTGCAACATAAAAATTCTTTTTTAATCTGCTACACATTTAGGGAAAATAACAAAAGAACTGCAACACCCTCTTTTATGTCAACATGTTCACTTTTCCGCTAAAGCCTATCGGAGTTTATACCCCGAAATGTAAAATACTGAAATTTTACCTATCCTAGATTTTGTTGTATATAAATTAATTTAAGTCTAAATATTCGACTTTAATACCAAAAATAGAGTAGAAACATGTTATTAAACTATAAAATATCATTGTTTTTCATAAATTATTATAAATAGATGCACTTTGTTAGGCTATTGCATCTAAATTTAATGTAAGAAAATATGCTTCCCAGGACAATCTCGGTCATTTAAAAAAAATATGGACTCAAACTTCATAAATTTGCATTATTTTTACTAAATTATATTTAAGAAAAATAAAAAGCTTAAAAAAAATTATATGTTGACGCATTACTTTTCGTGGTATGAGCTCTACACTAAAGGTACCCCCCTATTTTCTTTCTTCCAGAAGTAATGTATTGACACATATTTCTGTAATACTGTTAATGTTTGAGTTTATGCTTGTATAAACAAGCTTGTTCATTATTTAAAACAATAATTATACACACCCAAAACCTATTGTCCCTAAAATTTATCTTATTTTACTCGAAAAATAAAAATAAAACACACTTGTCTTTAAATTGGAGACGATGAAAATGAAAGTAATTCACCGATTCTCAGAAACTGGATGATTTTGTTACAAAAAGTAACAAAGTATGCTGCAAGTGAATCAAGTTTTGTCAAATACTTATTCAAAAGATAATTTTGCATTGGGGTTCGTGGGTAAGCAGGTTGGGGGAGGGGGGTATGTGTTTTATGCAGTTATTATTATTTAAAGTAAATTTTGTAATGTTTGATTAGTAAAATCCATAAATTTTCTAAGTCAAATCGTAGTCATTACTTTTCTTCTGAATTATCACTATAAGCTTCAACTTGGCCGCCGACAATAGTCGCCTCGATAGTTTGATACATGTTCTGATGTAGCTTGTATATGCCATTATGGTCTGTGTTTTCGACGCGGCATATCAAACATGCATCATTCAGAGAAATATCGTTTTATTACCTAATTATTTCTGTCTACCGAAAGTTGTTCCCAGCCTTTTCTTTTTAATTAATTTATCCTTAAACTGTACAATATGTGTTTGTTGACGCGACTGACTTCGAGCAAAATCGTTACCGGATATTTAAAACGCTAAGTAAAAGTCAAACCAATATAGTTAAAAACTCTCATCTCGGAAAAAGGACGCGTGGTTCCGGTTTTACTATTCGTAAATGACATAGTGCGAATATAGACCTACTTTAGGCCCACTCCTCCCCAGCACGAAATAAGATTTCGCACATGCAGACACCTTACATTACTTTTTTTCTTTTAATAAAAATGTACACCTACCTAAAAAATATTATTATTAAGTAGGGGTTATATAATTTTCTGTGTTCTTTTTCGCTTGTAAATTTTTTAGCTCACCTGAGCCGAAGGCTCAAGTGAGCTTTTCTGATCACATTTTGTCCGTTGTCCGTCCGTCTGTCTGTCTGTCCGTCTGTCCAGCTGTCTGTCCGTCTGTAAACTTTTCACATTTTCGACTTCTTCTCAAGAACCATTAGGCCAATTTTGACCAAACTTGGTACAGAGCATCCTTGGGTGAAGGAGAATTTAAATTGTTAAAATGAAGGGACATATCCCCTCGCAAGGGGAGATAATCAAGAAAAGGCAAAAATAGGGTTGGGTCATTAAAAATATCTTCTTCTCAAGAACAACTGGGCCAGTAAAGCTGAAACTTATGTGGAGGCATCTTGGGGTAGTGTAGGTTGTAAATTGTTCAAATCATGACCCCAGGAGATTGGGCGGGGCCACAATGGCAAATCAAAGTCTTACATATAAATATATAGGAAAAATCTTGAAAAATCTTCTTCTCAAGAACTACTGGGCCAGAAAAGGTGAAACTAATGTGGAAGCATCCTGGGGTAGTGTAGATTCTAAATTGTTCAAATCATGACCCCCGGGGGAAGGGCGGGGCCACAATGGGGTATCAAAGTTTTACATAGAAATATAAAGGAAAAATCTTTGAAAATCTTCTTCTCAAGAACCACTGGGCCAGAAAAGCTGAAACTTATGTGGAAGCATCCTGGTGTAGTGTAGATTCTAAATTGTTCAAATAATGACCCCCGGGGGAAGGACGGGGCCACAATGGGGAATCAAAGTTTTATATAGAAATATATAGGAAAAATCTTTGAAAATCTTCTTCTCAAGAACCACTGGGCCAGAAAAAGTGAAGCTTATGTGGAAGCATTCTTGGTAGTGTAAATTCTAAATTGTAGGAATCATGACCCCCGGGGGAAGGGCGGGGCCATTATAGGGGAATCAAAGTTTTACACAAAATATATAGGGAAAATCTTTGAAAATCTTCTTCTCAGGAACCAATGGTCCAAAAAAGCTAAAACATATGTGCCAATGGAAGGATCATGGGGTAGTGTAGATTTCAAAATGTCTAAATTATGATTTATCAGTGGGGTAGGGTGGGGATGCATTATGTTTAGCAAGGGGGAAATCTGGTAAAGAACGAAATGGTCAAAGCTTCTCAGGTGAGCCATGTGGCCCATGGGCCTCTAGTTAATTTATGCATTTAGCCATACCTTGAATATAGAGATGAACAGTTTGTCAGCGCAACTCCTCATAAACCACTGCACAAAATTTTGTCAAACTTTGCAGGTATTTAGGAAACAATGTGTAGATGTGCATATATCCAAGAAATTCCGATTCAATTATTATTCCGGGAATTTCTGCACTTTTCTACTAAGGCATTTGGCCATACCTTGAATATGTAGATAAACAGATTGTCAGCGCAACTCCTCATAAACCGCTGCACAGAATTTCGTCAAATTTTTCAGGTATTTAAAACACAATGTGCAGATATGCGTATTACTAGGAAATTTCGATTCCATTATTTTTTCCGGGAATTTCCGCACTTTATACCTAAGGCATTTGGCCATACTTTGAATATAGAAATGAACAGTTTGTCAGCGCAACTCCTCATAAACCGCTCCACAGATTTCGTCAAACTTTGCGGATATTTAGGACACAATATGTGGATGTGCATATTACCAGGAAATTCTGATTACTTTATCTTTTCCGGGAATTTCCGGACTAAAAATTTTGGTTTTGGCCATACCTTTTATATAAAGATAACTAGTTTGTCAGCGCAACTACAATCCACAGAATTTTGTCAAACTCTGCAGATATATAGGACACAATGTATAGATGTGCATATTACCAGGAAATTACTATTTCTTTATTTTTCTTAGAAATTCCACACTTTTCAAATTAGATTTTTGGCCATACCTTGAATATACAGAAGAACATTTTGTCAGCGCAACCCTTCATAAACTGCTGCACATACTTTCTTCAGACTTTGGAGATATTTAGGACACAATGTATAGATGTGCATTTTACCAGGAAATTTCGATTCCGTTATTTTTCTGGGAATTTTGGCACTTTACAACTTAGATATTTGGGGATATCTTGAATATAGTGGTGAGCAGTTTGTCAGCGCAACGCCTTATAAACCGCTGCACAGAATTTAATCAAACTTTGCAGATATTTAGGACACAATTTGTAGTTGTGCATGTTAGCGGGAAATTCTGATTCTTTCATTTTTTCCGGGATTTTCAGCACTTTGTGTTTTGTGGGAGCGTGGGGTATGTGAGCTTGTTCACTTTTTCTTTCATTGATTATGTTCATAAACAAGGAGTATATGCTGACTTCAAGGCACTGAATATTTTCATAAGTAATGACGTCATATGTACGAAATGACGTCACAAACATGACGTAAATTTCATTTTTTTATGAATTCTACAGAAAAATGTACATATTTCGTCGATATTTTGAGCAAAAGTCACCGAGCGCTTGTGTGTTCAGGCTCAATTTTTTTTTTATATACAGTGTATTGTGTATAATGATAATATCAATGAAATATGTAAATATTGTTCCTAAACAAACTTGCTCTCTATAAATTTTAATGCTAAAATTGTTGAAATTTTGTCCTCTTTCTGAAAAAGGATTATAAAATCGGACTAGTTTGTAACGTCATAAAAACAAAAATTGTGAATAAACTGCCTTGAAACAATAATATGTTCTGTTAATTTATATTTTTCATACAATTTATTGAATGCAGCACATTTCAGGAAGTTTTCAAAATTTGACTTTTCTGGGAGCAAATATATGCAATATATCGCATATAGCTCTTTATCATATACATGTACCTCCAAATAACTAGTAAAATATAGCAACATAAAACTTTAGAGATCAAATGTAAAATACTTATTCATAAAACAAAACATAACAAGCAAATTCAAGGAATTGTGGTCCCCCGCTTTCGGTGTCATTGTGGGTGAGATGTCATTTTTTATGATGTATAAATTGTGTGTAATATGAACACCCTATCATATGTCATTTATTTAGAAATCATCACTGAACTCAAGGTCAATGTCAAAGGGTTAAAGTTCTTGGTATCCAATGTAAAGTTTTCTCATAAGGATTGCATATTTGAAGTATGAAATTCCTAGTCCTTACCATTCAAAAGTTATAGTCAGGATTTAAGTTTTTTATTAGTACACAAATGTCCAAGGTCAAGGTCAAAAGGTCAAGGTTGTTGGTATCAAATGAAAAGTATTGCCAAAAAGAATGCATATGTGAAATATGAAAGTCCCAGTATCTACTGTTCCAAAGTTGTGACCAAGGTAAAAGTTTTTGAAAAGTAGGTCAAACTCCAAGGTCATGGTCAAAGGATCAAAGTTCTTGGTATTTAATAAAAGGTCTTCTCACAAGGAATACATATGTGAAGCATAAAAGCCCTAGCCTCTACCATTCAAAAGTTTTGATAAAGGTTAAAGATTTTTCATAAGTACACAAATCTCCAATGTCAAGGTCAAAAGGTCAAAATTGTTGATATCCAATGAAAGGTATTGCCACAAAGAATACATATGTAAAATGTGAAAGTCTAAGTATCCAACGTTCAAAAGTTGTAACCAATGTTATAGTTTTTAAGAAGTAGGTCAAACTCCAAGGTCAAAGGATAAAAGTTCTTGGTATTTAATGAAAAGTCTTTTTACAAGGATTACGTATGTGACTGAAGTATGAAATCCCTAGCCCCTACCATTCAAAAGTTTTGGTCAAAGTTAAAGTTTTTTTCATAAGTACATAAGTCTCTAAGGTCAAGGTCGAAAGGTCAAAGTTTTTGGTATCCAATAAAGGTCTTGCTACAAACAATATATATATGAAATATAAAAGTCCTAGTTCCTACCATTCAAAAGTTATGACCAAAGTAAAAGTTTGGAATTTTTGTGTAAAACTGGGTCAAACTCCAAGGTCAAGGTCAAAAGGTCAAATTTAGTGGTACCCAAAGAAAGGTCTTGTCACAAGGAATACACATGTGAGATATGAAAGTCATAGCTCCACTAAATCAAAAGTTATGGGCAAGGTTAAAGTTTTTGTGACGGACGGACAGACTGACAGACAGACAGACGGAGAGACGGACAGATGGACAGACGAATGAGATTTAATGTCCCCTCGCTTTCGCGAAAGCGGGGGACAATAACAAGGGACTTTTTGACGCGCAAAAAATAACGTCATGTTTCTGCATACTACGTCATCAGTTTTAGAGAGTGGTGAACCACAGTGTGGTGATCTGGAAAGTCGGATCACGGCGTCAGATGAGAGCGTAAAATCAACAGTAAAATAGTGATACAAATTAGTTACATAAAAAACATTTAAATATATTTAGGTTAGAACACGTAAAGATAGAAAGTTGTAATTTTTAACTCTCTTTGACATGTCCAAGGTATTGCAAGATATTAAAGTTCCAATTAACGTTCAACCGTATACTTGGAATATTTATACATGTACATTTGTATTGTTAAACTAACGGTGACCAAAAGTATGAATAGTAAATAAGACTCAAATCATTGAATGAATTTATTTTTCAGAATATCTATATTTATAATTTCTTTTTATTTCTGAATTTTAAGATAATACTGCCGATATCTCTGTTTACGAGAGGGCACCAGACGGAGGCTTGAAGCAGGTCATTGTGCCAAGTGAAATAAGCTGGGGTGAAACCAATGTGGACGACGCATTCCTTCAATTCTTCTGTGATCTCATTGGAAAAGAAAGCATGGACACATTCAAGGAAGAATGCATGGAAGATTACTTAGATTTATTTAAAAATTTTGGTTTTCTTAAAAGATCAGTACCTTCAGCAACATCTGACAGTATTAAGATCAGAATTCCGGCTCCACTTTCTGAAATTCTTGATGACAAGGAGGTAATGGCCAAAGCTATTGAATCATCAAAATACAAGGACATTATTCCTTTTAAAAAGCGAGCTGATATATTCAAATTCCCATATTCTGAGCTTGAAAACTTCTTCAAGGAAACATGTGATAACATTAAAAGTCATCTGGATGGTTTGTTGAAAAAACCTGAGTTGGCTGATGTTGAAACTGTCCTGTTGGTTGGTGGCTTCTCCGAATGCTACATCATCCAAGAAATGATCAAGAAAGAGATGAAAGACAAACATTTAATATTACCACAGGATCCAGGTCTAGCAGTACTGAAAGGTGCTGTGTACTTTGGTCATGTACCTAATGCATTTACCACTCATATTTCAAATTATTCCTATGGGGTCCAAAACTGGCCAGACTTTGATCCGTCAAAGCATCCGGAGGAGAAAAAGATAAGAGTCGGAAACCAAGACAGATGTCGTGATGTCTTCATGAAGTTTGTCACAAAGGGAGACAAAATCAAACCAGGTCATCGAACATATTATATCTTAAAGGTCATCAAGCCAGACGAAGATATCATTCAATGCAGCATTTACCTGTCTCGTAAACCAGATCCCAAATTCATAGATGAAAAGGGGGTGTCTTGTGTTGGATCGCTGCAGATTAAACTACCCAAAGTTGATAAAGGCACTTCCATCGATATTGAGGAGAAAATCTTCATTAAGGACACAGAAGTTGAAGTAATTGTTACCGAACTGCATAAATTTAGGGAATTCAAAGCAACTTTTGACCTTCTTTCTCCTGATATATTGAAAGAAGAGTAAGCAATCAAATCATGTGATGTTAAAAAAATGAAGAAAAGTAACATGTGATCTTGCAATAAATTCAGAAGAACTTTTTGTTTTAGATAGAAAGTGTAAAATTAACTTAGGATTTTTTTTTTGCTTTTTGTGAAACAGTTAGTTGAAAACAAAAGTTTATTAGAGTAACTTATAAATACAAAGAGTTATTTAACTTAAGTATTCTTGTGTTACTAACATATTGTAAAATTATATTATATGTATCAGTGAAAAACGGCATTTTTAAAAACAGCTTGTAGAAACAAAATTGCATTTTTGATAACATATAGTGCATATTAGAATAGAAAATAGGAAAAAGGTGACTCGAACCCAGATTTAAAAAGAAAAAAAAATGAAAAAGGGGGGGGGTCCTTACCCCAAGTGCCTATGCTTGATATAAGTCGTTCCTTGAACTGTGAAATTAATTGTTTGGTTTTGTGTGGGTCAGAGGTGTTCCTCTTATGACGGATAATTCCCCCCTTAATAAATCCTCTGAAGGTAGCATTGGGATGTGCACTGCTGCGATGCAGATACATAAATGTTTCTGTAGGTTTGATGAAAGTTTCAAAGTCTAAGACTCCGGACTGTTTGAATCTCTGTCCTTTGTAGACTTTTGTGTTCAGAAACACAGTCTCGTTTAACCCCTTCTCTACCGCATCGGTCAATATGACCGATAGCGCGTTAAAGGTACTTGGACACAGATTTGAAGTTGATATTTTTTCTATAATATTACGACTTATATATTTTAATAGCATTTCACACAAAAATTAATTAAAAATTTTATTTCGTTTAAAAGTTATTAAATTTTTAATTTTTTTGGCGCGTTTGATTGACTTATCTTTGCACTTTCACAAATTTTAACTTTATTCTTAATCCTTAGTAGAAAATTGACATTCTTGTTGTTTGTTAATGAAAAATATTACATTTGTAATACTATAATCCAGAAAATTCAGAGTAGACATGTTCGAAAGCAAAACAAACACACAATATATTGTCAGTCCGTGTAGTCGTTGTGAGCAGACTTTGGCGTTTAAACGCACCCGGTGAAGCAAAACACCAAACAATAACAAAGCTTTCCCGCTGTTTACAAAAACTGTGTACATAACACGAGTGTGCTCGATATGCTAAACTCTGTACACAACGGAATGACAATACTTGTGAAGGAGTTTTGCTTTCTAACATTTTTACCCTAAATAAATTTATTTTCCGGATTTAAGTTTCAATGTTTCTCATGAATACACAACAAGATTGCCACCTTTCTTAAGGATTAAGAATAAAGTTAAAAATTGTGAAAGTGAAAGGATGTGTCAATCAAACCCGCCAAAAATTTAAAGTTTTAATAACTTTTAAACGAAATAAGATTTTTAATTAATTTTTGTGTGAAATGCTATTAAAATATATAATTCGTGATATTATACAGAAATATACAGAAAATATTAACTTCAAATCTGTGTCCAAGTACCTTTAAATCACGGCATCGCGATAACAGGACCTATGTATATTTTTGATAATAGCATTAAGGTATATAAATAATATATAATCTTTTAGGAAATTATCTCTACTTTCAGACCCTGTAAAAATTTTGAGCCTTATTAATCGGTAATGAATAGATTTTACGTTTTGAAGACATTCATGAATTTTTGAAAATGACGCAATTTTCAAAAGCAAGGACGAATATCCTAACGATAGGTATATTTTTTCCTGATCAAATCATTTAAATAAAGAAGATGGGCGAACAAGGCGGGCAGAATGCCTATAGCGTCAGATATTAAGAAATCATATTAAATATGTAAATTGATTATTTAAATTAACTTATAATTATTGAAATTTTTAGGAATTATGAAGAAAAAAAAATATCTGAGAGAGAAAAAAATCTCGTAAAAAATTTTCTGTCATAAAATTAGTAGTTGGTATTCGTGGGATTCGAACCCTAGCAATAAAAATCTGACGTATCAATAGCATGCTGCTTCGAGACTAACTCGTTAACCACTATGCTACACCGCTCATAGTGATGTGAGGCATTTAAATCATGTTTGTGATATGACCCGCGACTTAATGGACTTCAAGTATTTCTCGGAAAGATGCTAATGTTGTGTCATAAAAAAGTACTTTTAAGGTATGGTGGGTCTTCTCTCCATGTTTTTGAAAACCAAAAAATGTGAATTTTATTGCACACTTTTAGGATCATCTTTCCAAAATATGGAGAGAAGACCCACCCATATTGAAATTTTTTGTTTAAGTATGAGAAAATGATCGTTTTTGTTCTTTTAAGTGTGTGTAAGCTTTTTCATGGGCAAATATTTTCAATCTTTGTGAGATTTTTGTAAATTGTAGAGATTTTACATAAAGTATACTTTAATATTAGATGAAATATCGAGTAAAATTTGGATTCAATTGGGATAAAATTTTTCAAATCTTATCTGTCGCACTATAGGCATTCTGCCCGCCTTATTCGCCCATCTTCTTAATATATTTAAAAAGGATATTTTCTCTGCTTTTAAAATATGTAAAAATTATTGCTTTTTCATTTAAATATTTTGTTAAAACAAGAATTTTCTTCCACGCATGTGAATTTTCTGGGTTTTATTCGTAATATTTGAATTAAACACAGTTTTACCTTTATTTCTGTGTTGAAATAGGGAAACAAATACAGCTGGTAAAAGTAGAGAAAATTTCCATTTCAACAAGCCTTCACTGGTCTCTTTAGGAGTTTTTCAACCCTTCTTTGGATTTTCAGAGGGCGCGACTTTCTTGGCGCTACGTAAAAGCGAATACTAGTAGATTCTCGTTGGTTACGAAATTAATAACATCAGGAACTTTAAATTGTTGTTGATAACGATGAGACGACTTATGCCCCACCTCTGTGTCGTGAGAGAACTTTTAATTGGCTATTTACTACATTCGACCGCATCTCTATCACATGTATATTTCAACAGTGATGGGAAGCTGTGTAAATTTCAGAAGCTAATTAGGCAACGTCGAGAATGCCACGCCTTACTGAAAGTCCATACTTAGCCTGTAATGGTAATATTTTCAGTATTCTCTGAATTACCATAGTTTGAATTTTGAACCTCCGCGTAATTTTTGTAGAAAATTTGAATGTAGTCAATATTTAACGTCAAGGTCGTTTTCGTTGCGCCTCATTCGGAACAACATGTTTAGTACATATGTATGTACTATTATATTTAATTGAATTTAAATAGAAGCATTTAAAAAAAATGATTTAAAATAACAGTAATTATCTTTACAGCTTTAGAGAAATATAGTACATATGTTTTTTGTTTATTTATGCAATGTGCAATAAGTTTTATTCAGTGTTGATAAAAAAAAAATGTTTGATTCCTAAAGGTCTACGCCAAAAAAAAAAAGAAAAAAAGATTTATTGCTGTTTGCTTTATTAAAATATATTCTTAATATAAAATACAATTAAACATAAACTGACATGAAATTAAAAAAAAAAAACTTTGAAACACAATGATTTAATACAAAATCTCGACTCATTACGGTATGAGTTGCTTTTATTCGAGATTAACACGTGTTTCCGCTGTAGCAGTAAACAAAAACAGGCTGCATTGCGTTCACCAGAGCATGTATTAACTCTATTCACATTAAAATAAAAACACAATACAAACATTCATTGCCTGACAGCCAGCGGTGATTGCTGGACGCCCGTAATTTATTAAGTACTGTATTGCAACAACACTTTCAAAAAACATATTATTCGTCACCATATTAATGCAGAAAAACATGACGTAACCTGTCCTTTTCTTTACATGACAGCATATTTAAAATTCTAAAGCCCCCTTTACAAAGCATCAGGGCCGGCCAGGCAAAAACTAGAGATAAAACGATGAAAATCGATTTTAAAAACTCTAGAAAACCTGTGTCCGTTGCCAGGTGCCGCTGGATGCAGGGGGAGTTGTGAACGGACCTCGCAACTTTATTACCATATATGAATATACTAGTTAGCATTAAATAACCATAATAATATTGAAATGTTGAAAAAATAATAAAAATTATGTAACGTTTCGTCTAACTCGTGCCGCACGGCGGCTAGAAGTGAATACCTGAAATACATTTCGAAAACCTGTTCTTTACACGCTTAATAGCTATTGGCTGTTAATGGAACCTTCCATTATAATGCACTGTACCGTCAATACAATATTTTCCCGCTATTACTGGCGAACCGCGGGAAAATACAATTATTTTTTCAAAGCATTATTATTCAACCCTCTCGACAGTAGTCTTAATGGCTGAGATTAGCTGTACTATTCCAATGTCAACCAATCCCCCCGCTCAATCGAATCCCGCGAATTTTCGATTAAAGAAAGAATATACAGAACCCAGCAGGTTTGGTACTTGTGAATGTTTGTAAAAAAATATCGACAAACATTAGCTACATTTTCCAGTGTAAACATGCTAAAAACATTACGCAAACGACGCGTACGTGCGCGTTTAAGAGTAAAATCGACGTAGGCTGGCCAAGCTCGCGGCCCAAATTAGAGTGGAGAGTTTCTGTCAGCTTAGGGTGAAAAAAAGTGAGTATGTTTGTCTGCTGTATAAATATCAGTTTTGGTGATAATGCCTTGACAGTAACCGAGGTGGCGTGATGAAAAGCCCTATCTTGTTGTGACGTTGGTAAGCGCTAACGTCACCGTCATGATTGATTGGAAACATTTTAAGTTTACTCTCTGACAACCAAAAAACACTTTTACTTGGTTGAAAAGTTTAAAACAATTTGAACATCAGCATGTTTTTGCCTTTTTATTCACTTGTGCAATATTGAATTCAATTACTAAACCCACAGTAGATTCCGTCAGCCATACCACGATTGCAAGAAATTTATACTGACTGCAAATATGCAAAAACGATGTCTATAATTCTAATGCATAGTATGGTACTACAAAATTTTATAACAAAATTATCATCATCAACATGCACGTGTTTTTGACTTTTTATCATTTCCCCTACGTGATGCCATACATTTCATGGTTGAGTAATTTTGACTAGTAATTTTAGTGCAAAGTAACCAAAATAAACATTTGACAAATTTTCATATTTTTCGGTCACATAGTCAGAAAATTTTCCCATATCATGTTCTTGTGCGTTTCTTAATCCTTTCATTATAGTTATAAGCTTAGCAGTATGACGACGTCTGTCTAAAGGTTCCCACCCTGTCTCTAAGTAGAGAGATTCTTTTGATGATAAAATTGGTAAACCTGTAACTATTCTTGCGGCACTTAACTGAACCTTTTCTAACCTATCCATATCAGATAAAGTACAACCGTCCCATACGACAGACGCATATTCAAGGGTTGGTCTAATAAATGTAATATACATTTTAGATAAATTTTTCCTACCAAGGGTAAATTTAAGTTTCTTTAAGAGGCCTAATTTTTTGTATGCATTGCTTACAATATTATTTATATGTTCAGACCAGCCCAAATCTTCAGAAAAAAGCAAACCAAGATGACGATAGGTCATGACATAATCCAGTTGACTCCCTGGGATATTCTTCCACATATTTCTTTGTAAAAAATACAACTTTTGTTTTCGACGGATTAAATTTCAATAACCATTTATCTGACCAGTCACTCGGTATTTTTAGATCATGATTCAAGACAATTTCTATGTTTCTAATATACAAATCAGAATGTTGTAATGAGTTATCGTCAGCAAACAATCTACATATTGATAACATATTGGTTGCTACATCATTAATGTAAATAAGAAATAAAAGTGGTCCTAACACTGATCCTTGAGGCACTCCAGCATTGGTGTGTAAAATTGACGAAAGCTTATCTTTAAACATTACCCTTTGAGATCTGTCACATAGATAACTTGTAAACCATTGTAAAAGATTTCCACCGATACCATATGACTGAAGTTTAAAAATTAATGCTTCATGCCACACTCTATCAAAAGCTTTCGATAAGTCACAGAAAATCATACAACACATTTTTCCATTCTCAATACTATTCACAATGTTATGATATATGTTTCCAACAATTGAAAAACAGTAGAATGACCAGGCAAAAGACCAGCCTGGTATTTGTAAAATAGTTTGTTTTCATGGAAAAAGTTGTAAACATGTTTAAAAATGATTCTTTCCATAATCTTACTAATACAACTCAGAAGAGAAACTGGCCTGTAATTACTAGCTAAAGATGGATCGTCTTTCTTAAATAGAGGCAATACATGCGCTGTTTTCCAGTTGCTTGGAAATGTTTTTTCTGAAAGTGATCTATTAAAAAGCATGCATAAGGGTTTTGATATTGTATATTTAGTACTCTTTAACATTCGATGACTTATGTTGTCTGGACCGGTAGCCTTATCAATATTCAAAATTGAAATAATATCGAGAACCTCTTGAATTTGTATTTGAATATCAGAAATATTTTCGTTACATAAATAATAATTTGCCTAGAATAACAACCAAAATATATATATCCAGAGTTTTAGAATACGATTTTTAAAAAATAATGAAAATTCGTTTATGCTTTTTATCATTAACCAGTATCTCGACGATAAAATCAATTTTAATTCTTTACCAAACGTTCTCCCGGTCAGTCATTGTTAATGTTGGTGACATGAAATGTAGATACTAGGGTCTCAGTAAATATAATTTCACCTTAATTATCCTTATCGTCATTCGGTGTTTTCATCATTAGGAATAAATTGTTTGAGGACGTCTTGTTTTCTCTTCTCACATTGGTAATGCGTAGGAAAAAGTTTTTAAACAAAGCAAACGTCATTTTACAAAAAAGGAAAACGAGAAGAAAAAACGTTTATATTAAGAACACAACGCATCATCGTATTTGATTAATCCACATACGGTTTTTTCCTTCTCCCATGCATTTCGACTATACGGAAAAAAGGATCAGCAAATCCTTTGGTAATATTAAAAGAAAGGTGTTGTACCTTCAAAAGACACTATATCCCACAGGCCTTCAGATCGCTTAGAAAAAAAATTGTGTGTATTTTTTTCCCAACACCTCAATTTTTTTTTCTAAGCGTTCTAAAGGCCTGTGCTATATCCGAACAGTTATATTACACAGACTACCAAATATATCACGGCGTCCCTGAAAGAATTATTATACCCGCACTTTCGAAAGAAAGTTCGGGTATATTGTTGTTACTCATGTCCGTCCGTCCGTCCGTCTGTCACACTTTTCTTCCCTGAACTCCTCCTACATTTTTCACAGTAGCTTAATCATCCTTTGGGAGATGGTTGGGGGTGTCATGTAGATGTGCAGTAAGGTTTCGGAATTTTGATTTTGCCCCGGGGGATCAAATGGGGGTCGAAAAATGACGTTTTTTATACAAAAAGCCCCTTCTTCCCTGAACTCCTCCTACATTTTTCACAGTAGCTTAATCATCCTTTGGGAGATGGTTGGGGGTGTCATGTAGATGTGCAGTAAGGTTTAGGAATTTTGATTTTGCCCCGGGGGATCAAATGGGGGTCGAAAAATGACGATTTTTATACAAAAAGCCCCTTCTTCCCTGAACTCCTCCTACATTTTTCACAGTAGCTTAATCATCTTTTGGGAGATGGTTGGTGGGGTCATGTAGATGTGCAGTAAGGTTTCGGAATTTTGATTTTGCCCCGGGGATCAAATGGGGGTCGAAAAATGACGTTTTTTATACAAAAAGCCCCTTCTTCCCTGAACTCCTCCTACATTTTTCACAGTAGCTTAATCATCCTTTGGGAGATGGTTGGGGGTGTCATGTAGATGTGCAGTAAGGTTTCGGAATTTTGATTTTGCCCCGGGGGATCAAATGGGGGTCGAAAAATGACGTTTCTTATGCAAACAGCCCCATCTTCCCTGAACTCCTCTTACATTTTACTTAGCAGCCTAATCATCTTTTGTTGGATGATTATTGGTGTCATGTAGATGTGCAGTAAGGTTTCGGAATTTTGAATTTGCCCCAGGGGATCAAATGGGGGTCGAAAAATGAAGTTTTTTTTACAAAAAGCCCCTTCTTCCCTGAACTCCTCCTACATTTTTCACAGTAGCTTAATCATCCTTGGGAGATGGTTGGGGGTGTCATGTAGATGTGCAGTAAGGTTTCGGAATTTTGATTTTGCCTCGGGGGATCAAATGGGGGTAAAAAAATGACGTTTTTCATACAAAAAGCCCTGTTTTCCCTGAACTCCTCTGACATTTTACTCAGCAGCCTAATCATCTTTTGGGAGATGGTTGGTGGTGTCAGGTAAATGTGCAGTAAGGTTTTGGAATTTTGATGTTGCCCCGGGGGGTCAAATGGGGGTTGAAAAATAATTTTTTTCATACAAAGAGCCCTGTTTTCCCTGAACTTCTCTTACATTTTACTCAGCAGCTTAATCATCTTTTGGGAGATGGTTGGTGGGGTCATGTAGATATGCAGTAAGGTTTTGGAATTTAGATTTTGCTCCGGGGGGTCAAATGTGGGTCGGAAAATGACTTTTTTTGTGCAAAAAGCCCTGTCTTCCTTGAAGTCTTCCTTAATTTTACCCAGAAACCTAATAATCTTTTAGGAGGGTAAAATATTTTGAAAATTATGTAAAACATCAATGTCAAGGGGTAACAAGATGTGTTTGTAAAATACTATGCGCCCGGCGTCAACAAAGTACGAAAAAGCTATTTTTAGCATATAGGTCACAGTCAAGGTCACAAGGTCATTGACCTTGGTGTTGTTTGTAAGAACTTAATTAGTGGGGTATGCATACTAAATATGAAGTTGTTATCTCCTATGGTTCAAAAGTTATGGCAAAAAGTAGAAAAAGCTATTTTTAGTTTAAAGGTCACAGCTAAGGTCACATGGTCATTGACCTTGGTGTTGATTAAAAGAACTTTATTAGTGGAGTATGCATACTAAATATGAAGTCCCTATCTCTTATGGTTCAAAAGTTATGGCAAAAAGTGGAAAAAGCTATTTTTAGCATATAGGTCACAGTCAAGTTCACAAGGTCACTGACCTTCATGTCATTTGAAGACACTTTATCAGTGCAGTATGCATACCAAATATGAAGTCTCTATCTCCTATGGTTCAAAGGTTATGGCAAAAAGTGGAAAAAGCTATTTTTAGTATAAAGGTCACAGTCAAGGTCACATGGTGTTGTTTGAAAGAACCTTTTTAGTGAAGTGTGTATACCAAATATGAAGTCCCTATCTCCTATGGTTCAAAAGTTATGACCAACACTTGAAAAACCTTTTTTTAGCATAAGTCACTGTCAAGGTCACAAGGTCATTGACCTTGATGTCATTTGAAAGAACTTTGTTAGAGGAGTATGCATACCAAATATGAAGTCTCTATCTCTTACAGTTCAAAAGTTTTGGCCAAGGTTAAACTTGACAACAGACAAACAGATAAACAGACAAACAGACAGGACAAAAACAATATGTGCCCTGAAAAAATTCGGGCGCATAAAAAAACATTGCATGCTGGGAAACACCTTGAATTCTTATGAGTAATTTATGTACATGTCAAATGTGAGAGTCATATCTCATCTCAATCAAAAGTTATAAGCAAATATAAAATTTTTGAAAAGTAGGTTAGGCTTGATCGCTTCAAGGTCAAGGTCACAGTGTAAAAGTATTTAGAAAGGTCTTATCACAGGTAATAATAAACATGCATTATGATATGAATGCCCTAACTTTTCTCTTTCAAAATGATGAATTTATAAAAACTTAATTTTTTTGCAAGTTGGTCAAACTTCTAGGTCACATGTAAAAAAAAAAACCATGCCATTCTCACAGGTAAATATACTAATAATAAGTATAATATGAAAGTCTCTTCTCATTCAGTAGATATGACCGTGATAACCAAGATTAAATTTTTTGAGACAGATGGACTGAGTCTGACATACAAATGTACATATTTCTATATGAATTGGGTAAAATTGGCCCACAGTGGTTCTAGAGAAGTTAAAAATGTAAAAAGTTTTCAGACAAACAGATGGACAACACGTCACGACAGACATTATATGCTAAGGAAACAAAAAAAGCTCAAATGAGTGTTCTGAAAGGATTACAATATGGTTGGAGTATTTGAAAAGCTGTTTTTTTTCTCCTGCAGAGATATGCATGACCAACATATTTATGTTTTATATTTTCTTTAGTAATTTGTTTGTTTGTTGTGAATACAACTTCCCTCATATGGAGACACCACCAAATAATAATGAAGATAAGATGTGTTTGTGAAACACTGATGTCCCAGTATGGAAGCCTATGGCGGAGGTTGAAGTTTCTCAAATATATGTCAAACTCAAAGGTCAAGGGTTCAAATTGTTAGTATCAGAAGAAAGTCTTGTCACAAGGAATGCACATGTTAAATAAAGAAATCTCTAGTAATTCCTGTTCAAATGTTAATTGCCAAGGTTAATTTTTTTTAAGTGGTTCAAACTCTAGGGTCAAGGTCAAACATATTTATACCTGTTGACAGTTCAAAATGAATACAATATGTCATGATAAGTATGAAAGCCCTAGCACCTACTGATCAAAAATTAGGCAGAGTTTAAAGTTTAGTATTTTTCTTGTAAAAATGTGTATCCCATGTCAAGCAATCTGAGGTAAAAATTAATGGTACCCAAATAAAAGGTCTTTATTAAATTGTCACAAGAAATAAACCTATAAAATGTGGAAGCTATATGTATAGCCCATCCCACTTAAAACTTATGGGCAAGCTAGCTAGGATTTAATTTTTGCAGACTTATAGACAGACATACTATAAAAACAAGAAACAAAATATGTATAATAATTAGTCAAATGGAAAAAAATATACTATTAAACTGGAATCACAAAATAGATTGTTATTTCAGGGACAGGAAGTGGGTAGGAAGATTGGAATCCCCCCTCCCCTTCCCATCTGGCATTTGCTTTGTTATTTAAACAAGACTATATACTGTAGCAAGTAAAAAAATGACTCTTGACATCCTCTCCCTATAAACTTAGAAAACATTGACCTCACTATCATTGCTTTTTTATTTGTTTATTTGTTTTCATTTTTTTCTCCTGCTTGTCACGAAATTCTGGGCTGGAATTTTTTTTACTGAGATGTGAACCCCCTCCCTACTCCCGAAAAAAATTCTGGATCCGCACCAGCATTGGCAGTAACTGAATGTCACATCGACAACGGGAGATAATTCGTCTAGTGTGGCATGGGATGATCTTTGACCCTTTTTAAACTTTAACCTAATCGTTGACTTCTACTTACCGACTCCCTGTGTCTCGCAAACTTCATGAAATATAAATCCAATTATAACACAAAATGAACTAGTGCTAATTGTAACGGGAACCGTTACAGATGTTCCCCAAACGCTCCCAACTCCCTTTTAGTGTCATATTCCCTGTTATATACTATATGTGAAAGCATTCAGTTCAAAAGTATTGAAAATCACTCATTCAAGTGAATTTCTAATTTCATTAGTTCCAAATGCACGCATGTGCGTGCACGTGCATGATGACCATACTTTCTTGTAGGAGTCCCATATGTTTATCTATATTCTGAATCCCATCCCGTTTGGTTGAAAAACAAGGGAGTTGTAGCCATTTCAAGTTTCAGCCAATCAGATTGCAGCACACGTGCATGCGCGTGATTTCATGATTTTTATTCTATATTGCATTGTAGATATCCTAATGAATGATAATGTTTTAAATTTCAAAGCATTTCGTCAAAAAACAAAGGAGATATAGTCATTTAAAGTTTCAGCCAATCAGATCGCAGCACACGTGCATGCGCATAATTTCTTGAATTTTTTTGTATATCATATTGCAGGACATCCTAATGTATGACTATGTTTTAAATTTCAAAGCATTTCGTCAAAAAACAAAGGCGATATAGTCATTTAAAGTGTCAGCCAATCAGATTGCAGCACACGTGCATGCGCGTGATTTCATAAAAATTTTTCTATATCATATTGTAGGATATCTTAATTCATGACTATGTTTTAAATTTCAAAGCATTTCGTCAAAAAACAGAGTAGATACTGAGATTTTTGTTTTAGCCAATCAGAGCAAAGCGCACGTGCATGCGCGTGAGTTCGTGCTAATTTGACAGTGTCACATTATGTACACTATTAAGATATATTTATATAATGAGTTTCAAACCATTTCATTGAAAAATGGAAAAGTTATAGCTATATTAAGTATATAAGTCATTTCAAGTGTTGCACGCGCACGCACGTGCATGCGTATGCGCGTAAAATGACCTTCGTTCCGCACACCTACACCACACACCAATTAACCCTAAAAAGGTTTTAGGTCAGTTGGGTGAACAGTTTCTGAGAACACTTCCGGACAAAAAAGTACCGGAGAACAAATAAGAAAAAAAAGAATAATAACTAAAAAGTCTGCTATTGCAAGCAATAGCATATGTCGCCCCGTATTGGAAAGACTTTCATTTTTATCATCACTAAAACAATGGTCCATTAGCCAAGCTTTGACAACCATCCAGTCGTATGATCAGTTCTTTCCGTTAGAAACGGAAGACCTTAATTGGGTACATAAGGATATGGAAATAACGAACAGTATTCAATCTCAACGTCCATTAAACAAATATACAAAACAAGAGCAGGGCAAACACGGACCTCCGAAACATCAGAGGTGGGATCAGGTGCCATGGAGGAGTGAGCATCCCCTGCTGACCGGTCACACCCGCCGTGTGCTCATTGTCATAATCAGGAAATAACGGAAAAAATCCGTAGTCAATTCAGTGTATAAATAATGGACTAACAATTGGTATGAAAAACGTCAGTCAGCATTTCATTCAATGATCCCACTCATTATTTTTAGAATCTGTAGGAGAAGAAAGTAGTGCAGGAAAAAAATTACAAGTCCAAAATTGCAGACTTGCATACAAAAAATTGGGCAGATGTACTGAACTGAGCCTCATACTTGTTAATTGGCAGTATCTTTCCTACCAAAAAAGCTTGGCAAATATTATTTATTAAGAAGATCTGCCGAATTATTTTTGTGTATTAAAACGCCAGTGAGAATTCAGAAAATTCCCTACTTTCACTTTAATTTGTAGAGGTTCTGCCGGAAAATGAATCTGACATGCCACCTTCAATTCAAGCATTTCTGCATTATACAGGTTTCTTATGAAATTTTAAATCATGTGTAAACTTTCTCATGTTTTGTTTACAGTAGTGATCAAGGATTAGCGAACCTGTATAGGAGCGGATCCAAAGATTTATGAATGAATAAAAACTATGGAAATAACGTACCAATTTTCTAATTTATTCTTGCACTATTTAATGAAATTAATAATATACAAGTAATAGATATACCAAAAAACGCGAAATGCAAATAAATGAAGTTGACAATCGTTATTTTTTATAAAGAAAAAAACAAAATAATTATAAAATCTAGAGACACGACAGGAGAAGAATGACTGTTGGCAAACTATCAAATCACATCAGGAGAACTGAATTTTATGAATGAAACTTTTAAAACGTTACCTGTAAATTCTATATATTATATCTGTGTATTCTACCTGGCTGTGCGCTTCAAAAAGGGGGGGGGTTGTCTTGAACATAGTACCTTACGTTTGAACGGTAAGGGCTAAGGCTTTCGTATTTCAAATATGTAATCCTTGTGAAAAGAACTTTTATTGGACACCAAGAACTTTGACCCTTTGACCTAGACCTTGGAGAACACATGTGTACATCTGAATCTTTTTTCTGTTTCGTTTCTATGGCAACTGTGAGCGACTCATTACAATTTTTTTAAAAGTAGAAATCACTTTGACACATTGCAAGGAATAAACACTGAAAGTTTCAAAACGATTGCCTGCGTAGTTATTGAGAAAATCGAAATTAAAGAATTTTAACTTTCACCTGGTTTCCATGGCAATAATCAATTATTTAAAAATTTTAAATGCGAGTTGCATAACTACAGATACTAATCATTAAAATAAGAAAAGTTTCATGACGAACGTTTAAGGGACCAGAGAGAACACTCTCGGACAAAATTTGTCGCTTTTTACAGGTTTCCATGGCAACGGTAGACATATTGGAACTGAACAACCTCACTGCACAACTACAACCAGTGATCGTCCTTTGAGGAAAGTTTTAGGAAGATTGTCCCAGCCATCTCCGAGAAACAGCCTGGATAAAAAAAACATGCGTACAATATCAATTTGTCGTCCCCGACTTCGTTCGGGGCGACATAATAATAATAACTAGATGAGATCTCGTTGCGAGCAACGAGTGGGTCTTCCGTCCAATTCTTGATGAGATGAGATAAGATTTTGATTGCGATTTTCATTCTAAAATAATGATTTACCACAATCTGTAAAAAGACATTGAACATTAAAGACTTTTAAAAATCGGCCTTTTGCCCCTAACGGCCACTTATTTTAGGAATCAGCACTCTTTATTCACATCATCTTAAAACTCTTAAGATTTTGAACATTTTGTGTTCAACAACTGTTTAGAAATTCCTTTTCGTTTTTGAGCTATTAGCAAAAGAAATATTTAGGGACCAACCCTTCAACTCCTTAATGGGGCCGTTAAGCAAAAAATGAAAGGTAGCATTTTGTTCAAAACATTATTTTGAACATCTTTTGTTCAATATTGCTTATCAAAATATTTCTCCATTTTGAGATATTAAGCATCAAAGATTTAGCATTCTGGCCCCTTGTGGCCCCTAATTATGAACCATACGACATAAAAATCATAATATTTAGATGTAGATGGTTGAGATGAACATCTTTGCTTCAGTAATGTATTACAAAATATGAACTGATAAAGAATTATGGATTGAAGACTTTTGGCCCCTCTTGGCCCCTAATTTGAGTGCCTAGCCCCTTTTTCGGGATCTCATTTAAAGCTCTTAAGATTTTGAACATTTTGTGTTCAACAACTGTTTAGAAATTCCTTTTCGTTTTTGAGCTATAAGCAAAAGAAATATTTAGGGGCCAACCCTTCAACTCCTTAATGGGGCCTTTTAGCAAAAAATGAAAGGTAGCTTATTGTTCAGAACATTATTTTGAACATCTTTTGTTCAATATTGCTTATCAAAATATTTCTCCATTTTGAGATATAAAGCATCAAAGATTTAGCATTCTGGCCCCTTGTGGCCCCTAATTGTGAACCATACGACGTAAAAATCATAATATTTAGATGTAGATGGTTGAGATGAACATCTTTGCTTCAGTAATGTATTACAAAATATAAACTGATAAAGAGTTATGGATCGAAGACTTTTGCCCCCTCTTGGCCCCTAATTTGAGTGCCTAGCCCCTTTTTCGGGATCTCATTTAAAGCTCTTAAGATTTTGAACATTTTGTGTTCAACAACTGTTTAGAAATTCCTTTTCGTTTTTTAGATATTAGCAAAAGAAATATTTAGGGGCCAAACCTTCAACTCCTTAATGGGGCCTTTTAGCAAAAAATGAAAGGTAGCTTATTGTTCAGAACATTATTTTGAACATCTTTTGTTCAATATTGCTTATCAAAATATTTCTCCATTTTGAGATATAAAGCATCAAAGATTTAGCATTCTGGCCCCTTGTTGACCCTAATTATGAACCATACGACATAAAAATCATAATATTTAGATGTAGATGGTTGAGATGAACATCTTTGCTTCAGTAATGTATTACAAAATATTAACTGATAAAGATTTATCGATTGAAGACTTTTGGCCCCTCTTGGCCCCTAATTTGAGTGCCCAGCCCCTTTTTCAGGATCTCATCTTAAAGCTCTTAAGATTTTGAATATTTTGTGTTCAACAACTGTTTAAAAATTCCTTTTCGTTTTTGAGCTATTAGCAAAAGAAATATTTAGGGGCCAACCCTTCAACTCCTTAATGGGGTCGTTAAGCAAAAAATGAAAGGTAGCATCTTGTTCAAAACATTATTTTGAACATCTTTTGTTCAATATTGCTTATCAAAATATTTCTCCATTTTGAGATATTAAGCATCAAAGATTTAGCATTCTGGCCCCTTGTGGCCCCTGATTATGAACCATACGACATAAAAATCATAATATTTAGATGTAGATGGTTGAGATGAACATCTTTGCTTCAGTAATGTATTACAAAATATAAACTGATAAAGAATTATGGATTGAAGACTTTTGGCCCCTCTTGGCCCCTAATTTGAGTGCCTAGCCCCTTTTTCGGGATCTCATTTTAAAGCTCTTAAGATTTTGAACATTTTGTGTTCAACAACTGTTTAGAAATTCCTTTTCGTTTTTGAGATATTAGCAAAAGAAATATTTAGGGGCCAACCCTTCAAATCCTTAATGGGGCCTTTTAGCAAAAAATGAAAAGTAGCTTATTGTTCAGAACATTATTTTGAACATCTTTTGTTCAATATTGCTTATCAAAATATTTCTCCATTTCGAGATATAAAGCATCAAAGATTTAGCATTCTGGCCCCTTGTGGCCCCTAATTATGAACCAATTGACATAAAAATCATAATATTAAGATGTAGATGGTTGAGATGAACATCTTTGCTTCAGTAATGTATTACAAAATATTAACTGATAAAGAGCTATCGATTGAAGACTTTTGGCCCCTTTTGGCCCCTAATTTGAGTGCTCAGCCCCTTTTTCAGGATCTCATCTTAAAGCTCTTAAGATTTTGAACATTTTGTGTTCAACAACTGTTTAGAAATTCCTTTTCGTTTTTGAGCTATTAGCAAAAGAAATATTTAGGGGCCAACCCTTCAACTCCTTAATGGGGCAGTTTAGCAAAAAATGAAAGGTTGCATATTGTTCAGAACATTATTTTGAACATCTTTTGTTCAATATTGCTTATCAAAATATTTCTCCATTTCGAGATATAAAGCATCAAAGATTTAGCATTCTGGCCCCTTGTGGCCCCTAATTATGTACCATATGATATAAAAATCATTATATAAAGTTGTAGATGGTTGAGATGAACATCTTTGCTTCAGTAATGTATAACAAAATATTGACTTTAAAAGAGTTATTGAATAAAAACTGTTGGCCCCTTTCAGCCCTTAATTTGATGAGTCAGCACATTTTTCTTGATATCATATTAAAGATCTTGATATTTTGCACAAATGTTGTTCAGTATGTTTTAACAATATATTTATATTTTAAAAGATATGATACAAAATGTCTCAAAAAACCACTCGTAAAACGTGTCCTAAATTTTGACCCCTACCGAGCTTCCATACTAGGCACTTCCGGAAAATATCCTGACCCAGGTGCAAGATGGCAACATGTCCTCTACCATCCCTCAAAATTTCAGCTTTCTAGCTTGAGCCGTTTTTGAGTTCCATCACAGACAAGGAGGTCCTCCAAATTTTGATCAAAGGGCGATAACTCCCGACCGGAAGTGAATTTCCAAAAAATAATTTGCCGGAATTAACTTCAGATGACAACGCATCGACTGTGAAAATTTGAAGCAAATCGAACGAGCCATCTCCGAGAAATCCTCTGCACAAATTTTGTAAGAAGAAAAAAGAATAAAAATAATAATAATAATAACTAGATACGATCTCGTTGTGAACAACGAGTGGGTCTTCCGTTCGATTCTTGATGAGATGAGATAAGACTTTGACTGAGATTTTCATTCTAAAATAATGATTTTCCATAATCTTTAAAGAGACATTGAACATTAAAGACTTAAAAAATTCGACTTTTGGCCCTACAGGGCCCCTAATATTAGAGATCAGCCCTTTTTCTTAATATAATCTTAAAGCTCTCAGGATTTTGATCACATTTTGTTCAACAACTATTAAGAGATTCTTTTTCGATTTTAAGTTATTTGCAAAGGAAATATTTAGGGGCCAACCCTTCAACTCCTAAATAGGGACGTTTAGCTGAAAATGAATGGTTGCATTTTGTTCAGAACATTATTTTGAACATCTTTTGTACAATATTGCTTATCAAAATATTCCCAACTTTTGAGATCTAAAGCGTCAAAGATTTAGACTTTTGGCCCCTTATGGCCCCTTAATATGTAACATACGACATTTAAATTATAATATATAGCTCTAGATTGTTGAGATTCACATTTTTGCTTCAGTAATATATTACAAAATATTGACTGCTAAAGAGTTACCGATTGAAGACTTTTAGCCCCTCTTGACTCCTAATTTGAGTGCCTAACCAATTTTTCTTGATTTCATATTAAAGCTCTTAGGATTTTGAACACCTTTTGTTCAACAACTATACAGATATTATTTTTCATTTTCGAGTTATTTGCAAAAAAAATATTTAGGGGCCAACCCTTCAACTCCTTTATGGGGACATTTAGCGAAAAATGAATGGCTGCATATTGTGCAGAACATGATTTTGAACAACTTTTGTTCAATAATACTTATCAAAATATTTCTCATTTTCGAGATATAAAGCATCAAAGATTAAGCATTCTGGCCCCTTGTGGCCCCGATTTATGTATCATACGGCATAAAAATCATAATATGTAGTTGTAGACTGTTTAGAACAACATTTTTGCTTCACTTATGTATTACAAAATACTGACTGCTAAAGAGTTATCGATTGAAGACTGTTGGCCCCTCTTGGCCCCTAATTTGATCGCCCAGCCCCTTTTTCTTGATTTCATCTTCAAGCTTGTTGGATTTTGAACACTTTTTGTTCAACAACTATTCAGAGATTCTTTTTCATTTTCGAGTTATTCGCAAAAGAAATATTTAGGGGCCAACCCTTCAACTCCCTAATGGGGACGTTTTGCGAAAAATGAAAGGTTGCATATTGTTCAGAACACTATTTTGAACATCTTTTGTTCATTATTACTTATCAAAATATTTCTCACTTTCGAGATATAAAGCGTCAAAGATTTAATATTCTGGCCCCTTGTGGCCCCTAATTATGTACCATACGACATAAAAACTATAATATATAGTTGCAAATGGTTGAGATAAACATATTTGCTTCAGTAATGTATCACTAAATATCGACTGCTAATGAGTTATCGATTGAAGATTTTTGGCCCCTTTCGGCCCCTAATTTGAATGTCTAGCCCCTTTTTCTTGATCTCATCTTAAAGCTCTTAGGATTTTGAACACTTTTTGTTCAACAACTATTCAGAGATTCTTTTTCGTTTTTGAATTATTTGCAAAAGAAATATTTAGGGGCCAACCCTTCAACTCCCTAATGGGGATGTTTTGCGAAAAATGAAAGGTTGCATATTGTTCAGAACATGATTTTGAACATCTTTTGTTCAATAATACTTATCAAAATATTTATCATTATCGAGATATAAAGCGTCAAAGATTGAGCATTCTGGCCCCTTGTGGCCCCTAATTATGAATCATACGGCATAAAAATCATAATATATAGTTGTAGACTGTTTAGAAAAACATATTTGTTTCAGTAATGTATTACAAAATACTGACTACTAAAGAGTTATCGAAAGAAAAGTTTTGGCCCCTTTCGGTCCCTAATTTGATGAGTCAGCACTTTTTTCTTGATATCATATTAAGGATCTTGTCATTTTGCACAAATGATGTTCAGTATGTCTTAACAAAATATTTATACTTTAAAAGATACAATGCAAAATGTCTCTAAAAATCAGTCATGATTCGTGTCCTAATTTTTGACCCCTACCGAGCTTCCATACTAGACACTTCCGGAAAATATCCTGACCCAAGTGCATTATGGCAACATGTCCTCTATCATCCCTGAAAATTTCAGCTTTCTAGCTTAAACCGTTTTTGAGTTCCATCACAGACAAGGAGGTCATCTAAATTTCGAACAAAGGGCGATAACTTCTGACCGGAAGTGAATTTTTCAAAATCGAGTTGCGGGTACAAACTTCAGATAAAAACACATAATCTCTGAAAATTTAAACTAAATTGATCGAGCCATCTCTGAGAAATCCTCTGCACAAAATCGGTAAGGAAAAAATAGAAAAAAAATAATAATAAAAGTGAAAAAGAAACCGAAGAATAATAGAAGGGTCTTCCGCTGAAGACGGAAGACCCTAATAATAAAAGTGAAAAAGAAACCGAAGAATAATAGAAGGGTCTTCCGCTGAAGACGGAAGACCCTAATAACTAGATACGATCTCGTTGCGAGCAACGAGTGGGTCTTCCGTCCAATTTTCGATGAAATGAGGTAAGATTTTGACTGGGATTTTCATTCAGAATAATATTTTTTATGTAATTGATGTAGCTTTGTGTAAATCTGTATTTGGACAGATGGAAAACATAAAACTATATGTTGCAAAATCTCTCAAAGGTCAAATAAATTATCACTTATACAACTTAATTTTTTTGAAAATCGAGGGCTATATTTATATTGTGACGAATAGAAATCATCAAACAATACGTTTTTAAATCGCTCAAATGTTAAATAAAGTGAGATTTAAACGATTTAAATTTTCAAAAAAATTAAATTACTTCCAAATGTAAAATCAAATACTATATTTGTATTGTGAGATATAGAGAGCATCATACAATATGTTTTGAAACCTCTCACAGGTCATATAGAGTGAGATTTAAAAGATTTAAATTTTCTAAAATTTAAATTGCTTCAAAATGTAAAATCAAGTACTATAAATATATTGTGACAGATAGAGAATATTATACAATGTGTTTTTAAACCTCTCAGAGGTTAAATAGAGTGAGATTTAAACAATTAAAATTTTTCAAAAAAATTAAATTGCTTCCAAATGTAAAAGCAATTGCTACATGTATGTATGTATTGTTACAGATAGAGAACATCATACAGTATGTTTTGAAACCTCTCAGAGGTCAAATAGAGTGAGATTTAAACGATTTAATTTTTTCAAAAAATTTAAATTGCTTTCAAATGTAAAATCAAGTACTATATATGTATTGTTACAAATAGAGAACATCATACCATGTGTTTTGAAACCTCTTAGAGGTCAAATAGAGTTAGATTTAAACGATTTAAATTTTTCAAAAAATTAAAATTGCTTCCAAATGTTAAATCAAGTACTACATATGTATTGTAACAGATAGAAAACATCATACAATATGTTTTGAAACCTCTCAGAGGTCAAATAGAGTGAGATTTAAACGATTTTAATTTTTCAAAAAATTTAAACTCCTTCCAAATGTAAAATCAAGTACTAAATATGTATTGTAGCAGATAAAGAACATCATACAATGTGTTTTGAAACCTCTCAGAGGTCAAATAGAGTGAGATTTAAACGATTTAAATTTTTCAAAAAAATTAAATTCCTTCCAAATGTAAAATCAAGTACTAAATATGTATTGTAGCATATAGAGAACATCATACAATATGTTTTGAAACCTCTCAGAGGTCAAATAGAGTGAGATTTAAACGATTTAAATTTTTCAAAAAATTTAAATTGCTTCCAAATGTTTAATCAAGTACTACATATGTAT
This sequence comes from Saccostrea cuccullata, assembly GCF_032062105.1. Lineage (NCBI taxonomy): Eukaryota > Metazoa > Mollusca > Bivalvia > Ostreida > Ostreidae > Saccostrea > Saccostrea cuccullata. Next base: position 5,966 of record NW_026928121.1, on the reverse strand, counting down.
TGTAACAGATAGGAAACATCATGCAATATGTTTTGAAACCTCTCAGAGGTCAAATAGAGTGAGATTTAAACGATTTTAATTTTTCAAAAAATTTAAATTCCTTCCAAATGTAAAATCAAGTACTACATATGTATTGTAGCAGATAGAGAACATCATACAATATGTTTTGAAACCTCTCAGAGGTCAAATAGAGTGAGATTTAAACGATTTAATTTTTTCAAAAAATTTAAATTGCTACGAAATGTAAAATCAAGTACAATATATGTATTGTAGCAGATAGAGAACATCATAGGATGTGTTTTGAAACCTCTCAGAGGTCAAATAGAGTGAGATTTAAAGGATTTAAATTTTTCAAAAAATTTAAATTGCTTCCAAATGTTTAATCAAGTACTACATATGTATTGTAACAGATAGAGAACATCATACAATATGTTTTGAAACCTCTAAGAGGTCAAATAGAGTGAGATTTAAACGACTTAAATTTTTCAAAAAATTTAAATTGCTTCCAAATGTTTAATCAAGTACTACATATGTATTGTAACAGATAGAGAACATCATACAAATATGTTTTGAAACCTCTCAGAGGTCAAATAGAGTGAGATTTAAACGATTTAAATTTTTCAAAAAATTTTAATTGCTTCCAAATGTTTAATCAAGTACTACATATGTATTGTAACAGATAGGAAACATCATACAATATGTTTTGAAACCTCTAAGAGGTCAAATAGAGTGAGATTTAAACGATTTAAATTTTTCAAAAAATTTAAATTCCTTCCAAATGTAAAATCAAGTACTAAATATGTATTGTAGCAGATAGAGAACATCATACAATGTGTTTTGAAACCTCTCAGAGGTCAAATAGAGTGAGATTTAAAGGATTTAAATTTTTCAAAAAATTTAAATTGCTTCCAAATGTTTAATCAAGTACTACATATGTATTGTAACAGATAGAGAACATCATACAATATGTTTTGAAACCTCTAAGAGGTCAAATAGAGTGAGATTTAAACGACTTAAATTTTTCAAAAAATTTAAATTGCTTCCAAATGTTTAATCAAGTACTACATATGTATTGTAACAGATAGAGAACATCATACATTAGTTTTGAAACCTCTCAGAGGTCAAATAGAGTGAGATTTAAACGATTTAAATTTTTCAAAAAATTTAAATTCCTTCCAAATGTTTAATCAAGTACTACATATGTATTGTAACAGATAGAGAACATCATACAAATATGTTTTGAAACCTCTCAGAGGTCAAATAGAGTGAGATTTAAACGATTTAAATTTTTCAAAAAATTTAAATTGCTTCCAAATGTTTAATCAAGTACTACATATGTATTGTAACAGATAGGAAACATCATACAATGTGTTTTGAAACCTCTCAGAGGTCAAATAGAGTGAGATTTAAACGATTTTAATTTTTCAAAAAAATTAAATTCCTTCCAAATGTAAAATCAAGTACTACATATGTATTGTAGCAGATAGAGAACATCATACAATGTGTTTTGAAACCTCTCAGAGGTCAAATAGAGTGAGATTTAAACGATTTAATTTTTTCAAAAAATTTAAATTGCTTCCAAATGTAAAATCAAGTACAATATATGTATTGTAACAGATAGAGAACATCATACAATGTGTTTTGAAACCTCTCAGAGGTCAAATAGAGTGAGATTTAAACGATTTAAATTTTTCAAAAAATTTAAATTGCTTCCAAATGTTAAATCAAGTACTACATATGTATTGTAACAGATAGAGAACATCATACAATATGTTTTGAAACCTCTCAGAGGTCAAATAGAGTGAGATTTAAACGATTTAAATTTTTCAAAAAAATTAAATTCCTTCCAAATGTAAAATCAAGTACTAAATATGTATTGTAGCAGATAGAGAACATCATACAATGTGTTTTGAAACCTCTCAGAGGTCAAATAGAGTGAGATTTAAAGGATTTAAATTTTTCAAAAAATTTAAATTGCTTCCAAATGTTTAATCAAGTACTACATATGTATTGTAACAGATAGAGAACATCATGTAATGTGTCTTGAAACTTCTCAGAGGTCAAATAGAGTGAGATTTAAATGATTTAATTTTTTCAAAAAATTTAAATTGCTTCCAAATATAAAATCAAGTACTACATATGTATTGTAACAGATAGAGAACATTATACAATATGTTTTGAAACCTCTCAGAGGTCAAATAGAATTAGATTTAAACGATTTAAATTTTTCAAAAAATTTAAATTCCTTCCAAATGTAAAATCAAGTATATATGTATTGTAGCAGATAGAGAACATCATACAATATGTTTTGAAACCTCTCAGAGGTCAAATAGAGTGAGATTTAAACGATTTAAATTTTTCCAAAAATTTAAATTGCTTCCAAATGTTTAATCAAGTACTACATATGTATTGTAACAGATAGAAAACATCATACATTGTGTTTTGAAACATCTCAGACGTCAAATAGAGTGAGATTTAAACGATTTTAATTTTTCAAAAAATTTAAATTGCTTCCAAATGTTAAAACAAGTACTATATATGTATTGTAACAAATAGAGAACATCATACAATGTGTTTTGAAACCTCTCAGAGGTCAAATAGAATTAAATTTAAACGATTTAAATTTTTCAAAAAATTTAAATTGCTTCCAAATGTTTAATCAAGTACTACATATGTATTGTGACAGACAGAGAACATAATACAATATGTTTTGAAACCTCTCAGAGGTCAAATAGAATGAGATTTAAACGATTCAAATTTTTCAAAAAATTTAAATTGCTTCCAAATATAAAATCAAGTACTATATGTTTATATGACAGATAGAGAACATCATACAATGTGTTTTGAAACCTCTTAGAGGTAAATAGAGTGAGATTAAAGCGATTTAAATTTTTCAAAAAATTTAAATTGCTTCTAAATGTAAAATCAAGCGCAATATCAGATTTCAAAACACATTGCCTGATGTTGTCTATCTGAAAAAATACACTTGTATACATTTTTTTACATTTGGAAGCAATTTAAATTTTTTGAAAAATTTAAATCGTTTAAATCTCACTCTATTTGACCTCTGAGAGGTTTCAAAACATATTGTATGATGTTCTCTATCTGTCACAATACATAAATAATACTTGATTTTACATTTGGAAGCAATTTAAATTTTTTGAAAAAATTTAAATTGTTTAAATCTAACTCTATTTGACCTCTGAGAGGTTTTAAAACACATTGTATGATGTTCTCTATCTGTTACAATACATATGTAGTACTTGATTTAACATTTGGAAGCAATTAAAATTTTTTGAAAAATTTAAATCGTTTAAATCTAACTCTATTTGACCTCTGAGAGGTTTCAAAACACATTGTATGATGTTCTCTATCTGTCACAATACATATATAGTACTTGATTTAACATTTGGAAGGAATTTAAATTTTTTGAAAAATTAAAATGGTTTAAATCTCACTCTATTTGACCTCTGAGAGGTTTCAAAACACATTGTATGATGTTCTCTATCTGTTACAATACATATATAGTACTTGATTTTACATTTGGAAGGAATTAAAATTTTTTGAAAAATTTAAATCGTTTAAATCTAACTCTATTTGACCTCTGAGAGGTTTCAAAACATATTGTATGATGTTCTGTATCTGTCACAATACATATATAATACTTGATTTTACTTTAGGAAGGAATTTAAATTTTTTGAAAAATTTAAATCGTTTAAATCTCATTCTATTTGACCTCTGAGAGGTTTCAAAACAAAGTATATGATGTTCTCTATCTGTCACAATGCATATGTTATACTTTGTTTTACGTTTAGAAGCAATTTAATTTTTTTTGAAAAATTTAAATCGTTTAAATCTCACTCTATTGGACCTTTGAAATATTTCAAAACACATTATATGATGTTCTTTAACTGTCAAAATACAAATAAAGTATTTGATTTTACATTAGGGAGCAATTTAAATTTTTTAAAAATTTTGAATCATTTAAATTTCACTTTATTTGTCCTTTGAGACATTTCAAAAAACGCCATATGCTGTTATCAATCTTTAAAAATGCAGATATAATCCATGTTTAAACAATTTAGGAACAATTTCAATATTTTGAAAAATTTAAATTGATTAAATTTCACAATTTTTGTCTTATGTTTTCAATCCTTAAAAATACAATAATTATAATAGTTCTTGTTTTACATTTTAGTTTTACCTTTGTAAGCAATTTAAAATAAAATTGAAAAATTTAAATTGTTTCAATTTCACTATATTTGACTTTTGAGAATTTCCAATTACACTTTTAATAACTTTTTCTACAAAAGAGGATACACGCCAAAGATCATAGAGTACAGTCATTCTCACCAACTGCAAGCGTCCTTCACAATGAGTTTGACATGTTCTGTCAAAACAGAATGCTGATATATATGAGCTTATAGTTTCTGAATTAGTGCATTAAAAATCATAAGAAATATACCGTTGGAAACCTCTCAGAAAGATCTATTTCATAATTTTAAAAGTTTAAAAATCGGTCAAGAAATGAACCATATAGGACGTTTTACATACATCAAAGGATATCCACCAAAGATCAAAGAGATCTAAAGAGTGCCGTACTAACCGCAAGGATCCTTGATAATGAATTTGACATGTCCTGTCAAAATGAAAGGCTAACTTACCTGAGCTTATATTTCATTCATTATTACACGTACAATAAAAAGAAATATACCGTTGGAAAGGTCTTGAAAAGATCTATTTGATGGTGTAAAAAAATTGGAAATCGGTCCATCAATAAAAAAGATATGAATTTTTAAAAGAAAAGTTCTAAAAGTACATTTGCACTTTATCGTCGAAATACACCTGAGCTTATAAAATGTTCATTATTGTACTCACATACAAAACAAATACATTTTTGGAAAGTGCTCGCCAAGATCTATTTGAGGAGATAATAAAAATCAAAATTGGATTACAAAAATTTTTTTAAAAAATTTAAATTAAAAATTTGAAAAAATTTAACATCTTCTTAAAATTTTAAAAGCCCGTTGCAAAGGTAAAGCTCACATTTGATCATTCATGAAAGTCTCAAATCTCTATTTTACGTAGTTTTCTCAATGAACTTCAGACAAAAATTGTAGAAATTACGTCATATTTCACGACTGGAAGTAAAATTAGAAAAAATGAAAAAAAAGGATTGAGCCATAATTGTTCCCTTTCATCTCCGAAAGTTTCATAAAGATTCACCGAACCGTTACTGAGATATCGCTTTAGGAAAAAAAAATAATAATAATAAGAAAAAGAAACTTTACAATAATAGAATGGTCTTCCGCTGAAGACGGAAGACCCTAACTAGAAAGTCTGCTATTGCAAGCAATAGCATATGTCGCCCATTACTGGACAAGACTTTCATTTTTATCATCACTAAAACAATGGTTCATTAGCTAAGCTTGGACAACCATCGAGTCGTATCAGTCCTTTCCGTTGTAAACGGAAGACCTTAATTGGGCACATCCCATTTTATTTTTAGAATCGGTAGGAGAAGAAAGTAGTGCAGGAAAAAAATACAAGTTCCTAAATTTGCAGACTTGCATAAAAGAAATTGGGCAGATGTACTGAACTGAGCCTCATACTTGTTTATTGGCAGTATCTTTCCTTCCAATAAAGCATGGCAAATGTAATTTTTTAAGAAGATCAGCCGAATTATTTTGTGTATTATAACGCCAGTGAGAACTCACTTTTAGAGGTTCTGCCGGAAAACGAATCTGACATGCCACCTTCAATTTGAGCATTTCTTCATTGTAAAGGGCTGGTGTATCTTATGAGATGATAAATCATGTGTAAACTTTCTCAGTTTAGCGGAATCGTGAACATTTTCGGCGAGATGAATGTTTTGTTTACAGTAGTGATCAAGGCTTAGCTCACCTATAAGAGCGGATCCCAGGATTTATGAATGAATAAAAACTATGGAAATAACGTACCAATTT
>NW_026928120.1:0-33022 GCF_032062105.1 Saccostrea cuccullata | reverse complement strand
TAGCTGCAGAAATGCTAGAGAAAATTCGAACAGATAACGCAGAGAACTATACGAGATCGAAACGTTGTAAAAACCTTCAATTTACACCGCCGCTTCGAAGGTTTTTACAACGATTGGATATGTAGCTCTCTGTTTTATCTATCTGAATTCTCTCAAGCATAGAGCTACAGCTCTGCAACTAGGAATACATGTATCTTTGACATACTTTCCCTCGCTCTAATCAGATACACTTTCTGGATTTATAAATGATCTCTGGAATATCAACTCTCGATCGTACACTTAGGAACACAAGAGAAAGCTAACAATGGTCATTTTTTTTCTGCAACAGCTGTAATATTCATGCCCGTACTAATTTAACACCCAAGAAAAGCATTTTATTAATTAAGGTCAGCAGGGTAGTTTTTTCCCTCCTCTAGGTAATTGAAAACTGTTCCAATTACCAAGGAAGCAGTATTATTGTCATTGACTTAAAATATTTTCTTTTAAAAATTTGAGAGCATTTTTAATGCTGAATGTTTTTGTTTGAAGTTCAAGAAATTGTGAGTAAGAAAGAACATGTATATATGTTTCGTTCAGAAACATCTCCCTCTCTCTCTCTCTCCACGAGCATTTTTCTTTCTCTAAATTTAATGTCTGAAATATTTTTTTTCTCCAAAATCTTAAACTTTCTGGAATGTGTGAAGAGTATCATGGTACAATTATACGTACTGTAGACTCCTAAATATACGCGTGGAATTAATAATCGCGTAATTTCGCGAGAAGCACTACACGCGAAATAAAGTTACTCACCTTTATTTTTTCATGGTAATGAAATCAATGTAAAATCTCTTGACCAACCGTGCATATGAAAATTATTATTCTTGCGATTTGACGTTGAAGAGCCCATTCGCGATAATAAGTACTCGCAAAAAGAAGGAATCTACAGCATTACTTTTAATATTACAGTTAACAATATTTATGTAGTTATTGATTACCAATTACATTCTTCTTTTTGAAGATTTATTTATTATTATTATTGACATACCAATCTTTCAAAACATAATTAAGGATTTTTTTGAAACGTTCAATACTTCTTTTGGGAAATTGTGATTTATGACAGAAAGGAAGTGATTTTTAAAAAAAAAAATATCAATAAAACTTAAACGAAATGGATAGGTTTAACGATACAGAGCATATATATTAAACTGCTTTGATGAGTGAATACTTTCAAAGAAATTTCAATTTCTTCGGAATCATTAAGCTGAGAATAATTGTGAATAATTCTCTTGCATGTAAGTCACTGGAGTTGCATTTGTAAGGCCCTCTCTGCTTACATATCTTGTGTCTTTTACAAAAGTCCCAAATTACTAGGTCACTAAAAATCCCGTGTTTTACTTTTCGGAACAAAGAAGGGTCTAAAATTTTTCGTATTAATACATTCTATATTCAATAAAAATGTTAAAATTAATGGTGATAATGATATCAATGTTATTGACTTTTAAAAATTTACATGCCGGTTTCAAGTTTCAACATTTTACATTGACACGGAATGCATTGCTTGACGACTTGTATCCTGTACACGAGCATTACGTTTTGGATCATTATGAGAATATAACTTTCGAATCTTGTGTGCTTTTCTGCTTGAAGAATATTCATTTATGTTCTGGATTGCTATTTAACGATAAACTTAAAATCTGTAATGTGATGGTGTGTCTGCTAAATACGAGATTTCTTGAAGAAAGAGATGGATGGAAGTTTTTTGGAAATTATAAAGGTATGGATAATTAAATTTATTTGTATCACCTGTGTTGTCATTGTAAGCAAGATTTCATAGCAAAACATATCATGAAGTATATCATCTTTAAAAATACACAATTTTTGTATGCAAAAATGGTATTCTTCAAGTTTATTTTTTAAAGAGAAAAATTGTACCTCCATTTTTTTAATTTAAAAGTAATATCGGAAGGCAAAAAAAAAAAAAAAACTTTGCCTTTTTTAAAATACTTATTACTCGTAAAGGATTTATTTCACTTTTAACTCATAAATATAAAAATAAACATTTTACAGAATTTTTCAAAGCATGTTCCCGAATACTAGAGTATGAAACAATCAATCGATAATTAACCCTACGAATTGAATGAAGTATATATAAATTTTGAATTTATGTCTCAGCAAATCACATTAAGAAGACATCAGTACCACTTTTGGTTTTCTTTTCAAAGAAGTGTTGCAGTATGCAAAAAACTTAATTTATATTTTCCGAGGATATTTTTAGTATTAAATGTAACTTGTTTATTTTTTATTTTAATCTTTGTGTTAAAGCTTGTGAGTCTGGATGGTATCCTTTTGCGGGCCACTGTTATTACCTGAATGAAACAAAAGTAACGTGGAAAGCTGCCAAGGTAAAATTTGGAATTATATATACTTAAAACGTTTTTTTGGAAAGATTCTTTTTTGACAGTCAAAATTTACAACTAATAAAGTATTTGTCGAATTAGCTGTTTAAAGGAGAAAAACCATTTAGGAATAAAATGATAAAAAAGGTCAGCAATATCAACTTTAAATCAGCTTATATAATTACCGTATAACGGGTTATTTTAGCGGAGTGCTAATTTTGGCATATTTTTGGGTTTTGATGGAAGTCCGCTAAAATTTTTAATCGCTAAAATAGTCTGTACTCTTCTAAGTGTTCATCTGCAAAGACCTGAAACCCTGTGTCCGCTAAAATAAATTACGCCAAAATTATTGGCATACCTTTGAGCAGGCAAAACGCCAAAGTTTACACCCGCCAAAAAACATGCTATACAACATATCAGACAAGAGATGCTTCTTCGTCAAACAGTTACATTGAAATAGAAACAGATCAAGAAATTACTTGAAACTGGGTAAAGAAAGAAATATGCAATTAGATTCTTTCCCTCTAGATTCTGTGGTCTATACATTATGATTCAGTTCTTGTCAGCAAATTTAATCTATTGATGATCCACATGCCAACTGATATATTCCATACAAATTGTAAGGCTATGTGTACAGCTTTTTTTCGTTTGTCCTGTCATAACAATGATCACGTTGTAAGACCAGTTGATAGCTGATGTTTTCTTCTCAGTGCCATTCAATCCCAGTTCTGATTTTTTTTTGGGGGGTTGGGATTGGGGGTTGGGGTGTGTGACACTGTTTGCTCTGCTCCCATTTTGTATTGTTTCAATGGAATTTTTTACCTTACATCTTGTGTTCGTTATAATGAAAAAAAATATATGCATGTTTTAGACCCAGTGTACAGTGCAGAACTCTTACTTAGTAGAGGTGAATTCAGCAAAGGAGTACAAATGGATATCAGAAATGTTTTTGTCCGAAAATGGTGAGATAAATATTAAACTTTCATGGTTATTTCTACGCCATTCATTAGATGTCAATATTAATCTACTAACTGTTCAAGTTTATCCAATCACATATAAGCCTCATATTATAATAAAATCTTTTTCAAAACTGCTTATAAGTTTGTTTCCATAATGAATGAAAACAAGAGGTTCATGGACAACATTGCTCGCCTGAGTGGCTTTGACCATGCTGATCTTTACCAGATTTCCCCCTTGTAATATTTATTTCGACCCCGTTCCTACCCTGCAGGGGATCATGATTTGAGCAATTTAGAATATACACTACCCCAGGATGCTTCCACATAAGTTTCAACTTTTCTTGCCCAGTAGTTCTTGAGAAGATTTTAAATGATATTTCCTTTAATTCTTTGGATTCCAGATTGTGACCTCGCCCTAGCTCCGACGGCCATGATTTGAACAATTTAGAATCTACACTACTCCAGGATGCTTCAACATAAGTTTCAGCTTTTCTGGCCCAGTGATTCTTAAGAAGATGATTTTTTAATCCCTTTTCCCCCTTAATTTTCTCCCCTTGTGATGGGATTTGGCCCTTCATTTTAATATTTTAATCTGCAATTAACACAAGGATGCTTTTTGCCAAGTTTGGTTAAAATTGGTCCAGTTGTTCTTGAGAAGTCGAAAATGTGAAAAGTTAACAGAGGGACGGACGATAGACAAAATGTGATCAGAAAACCTCATTTGAGCCTTCGGCTCAGGTGAGCTAATAATGTAATTTTTTCGGGTAATTTTTTCATTATATTCGTTTGCAGGAAATGGGAACAATACTCTTATAACCACTACGTGGATAGGAGCAAGAAGGAAAAACGATAATGTAACATGGGTCCAAAGCAATGAACCCGTCCTTCAGTCATGGGTAGCGAGCAGTCTTGATGGAAGAGGAAACTGTGTGTTCATGAAATATACAGGCCATTGGATTGATGTTAGTTGCGGCTCGGCCAAGCACCTGCACGCCTCTGTCTGTGAAAAAATGGTGTAAAAGTCGCAAAAATATCTTCGACTCTGAAGCAAGACATGCGAAGGTCTTTGTCATTTTTCACTTGTTTGATAAATAAAAATAACGCCTCATGTGAATTTTAATTTTGTATTTTATAATTCTAACATTCCTTCAATACTTGCTCTTTTTAATCAAATGCAAAAATATTCAGGCTTAAATGTCAACTGGAACTATGCAGATACGGAGATCCTTTAAACCATCAAAGATGGGAGCAGGTCCAGAGAGGAGCAAGTATTCCTTTTAGTCTAGTCACATCCATGAATAAATGCGTTCAACTACCTTCATATTAAAAAGATAAAGATAATAAAACAAAGATCTAAAAATAGAAATTGAAAAGACAATAAACTGCAAGCATTATAAATCAGTGACTGGGTGGAAATAACATACAAACCGGTTGAAAAATCAGAGGTTATATAAGATGTCAATGAGGAGTAAGCCAACCCTGTAAACAGGTCAGAACTGTCATGCATATGAGTCCTATGTATTCATGAGGTATAAGAAAATTATATACCCTAGTTAAATAAAGTTAATCAGTATGAAACAAGGCAGGAAATGAGACCAAATGGTGTCAACAACGCCATAACAATGTGTCCAAAGAATCTTTATGTGCTGTCTCATTTAAGTATCAGTAGCTTGTCTTGCTCATAAAATACCACAGAAACAGAAATATTCGCGGGGGGGGGGGGGGGTAAACAAAAAAATTATGACTATATATTGCATTTGGTTTATTTTCGGAATAACGGAATTTTATGTCCACGAAACCTTTTTAGATGACGATCGAATCAACGAAATTTTATGCCCAAGAAAATTTGTGTTTCTACCATCAATAGCATTCAGACGTCATTTTTGTATCGAAAATATTCGATGACATAAACACCACATGCAGATTGTGATCGCGGATTACTATTATATTGATACGCAAAAGCTGATGACGAAAAATTTTGAGTTCTTTTTATTTACATATAGTTTGTTAGTAGGTCTTATCGTTATGGGAAGTAGAATGTAATTAGGTCTTTCCACCTTTCTGTGGAAAGACCTATTGATATTCTTCTGTTTATTATTATTTTTATTATTTTTCCGCCGGACGAATTTTTGTTTCAAGATCTTTTGAAAACATTTATAGTTTATAAGAATGTACTTTGTAAGAGATATTTGCAAAAAACCCTGCGTATATGAACTATGAACTCTTTCGAAGTTATTGCCCCTTTCGCAAGAAATGCTTGTTATCGCTACTCCTTCGAAACCGTAAACCGTAGAAATATGAAACCTTCACTAAAGTCTTCGACTAATTGAGAGGACTCTGGAATCTATTCATTGCGAAAGTATTCGGTGACCCCTTCAATGAGTTATTGCCCCTGAAACTTTTTGAATTTTACAAATAATTAAACATTTTTAAAAAGAGAAGTGATAGAGACATGGGACCAACTGCATAAGATTCATTGACCTTTGATCATGAAATTAATGCAAAGGTCAAAGGTCAAGGTCATTTCAAATTTGAGAAATTAAGCTCTTTTTATATCTCTTTTGTCTTTTAACATAACAAACTGTCTAAGCATCATTAATATGTGCTCTTAAAACTGTTTTAAAGATTTAATTCATATTCCATAAGATTGACCCTGTAAAAAGTTATCGCCCTTTGTGCGAAAAACCTTGTTATCGCTACTCCTTCAAAGCCATAAACTGTAGAAATATGAAACCTTCACTAAAGTCTTCGACTAATTGAGAGGACTCTGGAATCTATTCATTGCGAAAGTATTCGGTGACCCCTTCAATGAGTTATTGCCCCTGAAACTTTTTTAATTTTAGAAATAATTAAACATTTTCAAAACGAGAAGTGATAGAAACATGGGACCAACTGCATAAGATTCATTGACCTTTGATCATGAAATTAATGCAAAGGTCAAAGATCAAGGTCATTCCAAATTTGAGAAATTAAGCCCTTTTATATCTCTTTTGTCTTTAAACATTTACTTACTGTCTTTGCATCAATAATATGTACTCTTAAAACTATTTTAAAAATTTCATTTTTGTTCCTTAAGATTAACCCTCTTAAAAGTTATTGCCCCTTGTGCGAAAAACCTTGTAATCGCTACTCCTCAGAAACTGTAGACTGTAGAGACACTAAACCTTCACTAATGTCTTTAAGATCTTGAGGCATAACTTCACTGTATAAGTGCGAAAGGATCTGATGACCCCTTATACGAGTTATTGCCCTTTAACGTCTTTGTACTTACTATTAAACCTTATAACTTAAAAACTATAAGTCGTAGAAGCACGGGGTTAACTGCATTGTGACCCTTGACCTTTGACCTTGAATATTTTCTCAAGGTAAAAGATCAAGGTCATTCAATTTTTTAATTTTTTTTTATTTTTTCTATGATTTAAGACAATTTTGGTTTCTTTTTCATGGAATTTGATTTTAAGAAGACAGATATAAAACAAATTTGAAATTCAAGAAGGTGGAAAGACCTCTTATTGTTCTGTGAACAATAAGTCTCCTAGTTATTAATTCATATTCATGGACTTTTCAAAAACATGTCCTCCTCAGAATCTATATGTTCTTCCATTTGCAAAATCATATTCATAAGAGTTTGCGACTATTACGTTTATTGAAACTTTGGAAGCTTTGTAAAAAAAAACACTAAAGGTACTGTGAGCAATGAGCTCACTAAATGATACTCCCGCCTCCCATATGTATAAAATGGCAGTGTCCATGTTTTGCTATGGGAAACCCAAAATATGTGTCGGATCAAAAAGTAAAATAGGAGGTGCACAATGGCAATATGTAACTTAGATTCTATGAAAGTTTCATTAATTTTCATTCAGTGGTATGAGAGGAGTTGCGGATAAGAGATGCGTACCCTAAAGCGTAACAGACGGACTGACGGACGTACAGCTAAACAGACGGACGGGCGGACGGACTTACCGATTACTATATACCCTCCCGCTTTTCAAGCGGGGGTATAATAAAAGTGCAATAATACGTGCAATGTACCTTGATTTTTCCCCAGAATTGACTGACAAGAAAGCTTTCTTAAATAATACAAATGACATCTATTTATTAACAATTTGATTATGTTTACTCCCTGAAGTATGGAAGGAATTTCTCAAGAATATATCTATTTACTTAATATACATCGTTTTATTTAGAATTTTTAAAATAAATCTTCAAATCATTGTGGTCTGTGGAATATTTGAAAGACTAGTGTATTGATAACCTGCAAAATACAAATACCTCTGATGTTTGAAGAATTTATCTATTTAATTACATCATTTTATGTAGAAGTTTTAAAATGCATCTCCATACGTTATAGTCTATGGAAAATTTGAAATACTTTATGTGTATTTGATAGTCTGTACAATACGAATACCTCTGATCTTTGACAAGATATTGATTGGCAATGACTCTTCTTTTCTTAAATACATTAATCATAATTTATTATTTTTCTAACAAAATAGAATTTTGAAAGCTATTAAAACGTTCAATACTTTTCCTTATTAAATTTTTCATGTAAATTAGTGATTTATTACAGAAGAGAAGCATTTCTTAATTAATATTGACAGAACTCTGGATATTGTTTAGAAGATGAATTCTATCAAACGATACAGAATTGACTCGAATGAATTAACCTTTTAATATTAATTACAAAATACTAGTACTAGAAGAAAGCTTTGTCCTCCATTTGAAGAAAATTGAATCTCTATCAAATATGGAAAGGATAACTTGTGGAAAATATTCCTGGAACTTGTCAAGTGGTCCTTAAAGTTTCTTTGTGCTGCAGGATTTAATGAAAGCAGACTAAAATTAGGAGGAATAGCCATTTGAAAGAATTGTTACAAAAAAATCTAGTTTAAGATACCATTCATGAAAGTAAAAAATACACGTAGAAAGTGATATATCTCGATATCAGTGCAATGTACTTGCATACAAAGTGTAATTAAAATCAGACCAAAACTGTTGGAGGTGTGGTGGTTAAAAGGAACTCCAAGGACATTTTATTTTAGTAGCTTTAGAAACATATGGAGAAAATGAACAGTATACAACATAAAAAATTCATAAAACAATATAATATAGGAGCACAGCAAACATGGGCATCCAAAACATCAGAGGTGTGAGCAGGTGCCATGGAGGAGTGAGCATCCCCTGCTGACCGGTCACACCTTGTCATGATTGGGAAATAACGACAAAAACCGTTGTCAATTCAGTATAAATAATGGACTAACAATTAGTATGAAAATACTCAGTCAGCATTTGACTCAAGTATGATAAACTGTATTTACTGACAAGGTCATTGTATCGACCATAGAACTTATACGAAATTATGACTTTAAACTAAACTGCTGATATTCTAGTTTCATCAACTTATTTGTCAATAATTTACCTCATTTTAGAAATTGTATTGTATGGAGAAGCCACCACTTTCTAGTAGGGATGTCAAAATTGTCAATAATTGATATTCGAATATTCGATAGGAGTATTCGAATATATTCGAATATTCGATGAAATAAATGCATTTTGCATTATAAAATACATATTTTCACTCTCCTGTCAACCAGTATGCATTTTATGTCATTTTTAGGGGAAAAAAAGTTCACGTAGAGATTTGTAAATGCAAAGTAATTATATTTTCAAAATTTTACAGAATATATGCAGAATATACATGTACATCCAAAATGTAATCAAAATTTGTTTTTGAAAATTCAAAAGATTCTTTAGTATGTGCAGATTAATTAATCGTCTTACCAAAGTCTACACTAATTACTCCTACAAATTTATACCATGCTAAACAATTATCTACTGAAGAAAAATTATTATCAATTAATTTTAGATATTTATTTTCCTGATAATTATTTTTAATGATATTTACATAAACAAGGGATCCATGTGTTTTCTGTAAAACTGTTTCCTTACAACAATACAAACTTATTGTATTTATTTGGCACTTGTATACCATTAATCAAATGATCAAAGAATAATATTTTTACTAGTTACACTTTTAAAGTAATCCAACAGGACTTTCTTTTAATATTTCTTTTAAAAATCAAACAGTATTCTTAGTGAGCGGTATGAACTTATAAAACGTACAAAATTTTCTCTCTAATAAACGCCCGTATATCTAAAAACCGAATATTCGAATCATATATTTATATTCGAATATCAACTCATCGAATGAATATTCGTTGACATCCCTACTTTCTAGTGAAGGGCTGCTCTAAACCTGTTCTTAGGACTCAGTCCCATTACACTGTGAATATACATAAGGATAAGTTCCTTACTCTGCAACTCCAGAGCAAACACTTTTACCAATGCACTTCTAGTCAACACAAATTACTTGAAATGGTCAAATACGAGAAATTCTATATTACACTATTTACATACATTGTTTAAAGTCTTAACCTTTGAAGATTTATATACAAAAAAGACTACAGTGGAACCTCATATATCTGGACGCATTGTAATTAGCTAGCATTGCAATGTAACAACAGAAGGCCACTCTGCTCTCATAATACATTTATGTTCATTTTCCTATTCATGCAGTCTTTGTTATTAATTTCTTCTTAGTAACAGGTCTGAGATACCTCTTTAATGCTCTTAAGGAAGCTCGTTAAAGAGTTCAAGCTTAGGATTCAGATTATGTTTTTGTGGTGTGAAGTAAAATAAATCTATGAGTATCATAACAATCCAGATTTGGTTTATAATTATGATTCAAAAATGCACATAAACATCTCAGGGTCACCCAATTATGAAGAAAATTCAATTCGTAGAAAACAATTAGTTTTGTTGTTTTGATTTTAATTTAGGTTTAGTTGATGTCCTGGTAGAAGTAACTCATGATCTGACCAATGTTTTACTGGGGGGAATTCCGACACAAAGCTTTTTTAGTGAATTAGAGGATATATCCCATTTGCTTTTAACTAGACTTTTGAAATTTGAATTACATTTTACAAGCACATCATTGCTGGCCTTTTTCAAATCCAGAACAAAATAATTCATAATAAAATACCATCCATAAAATAATTATGGCTTCATTAGTGAGGCTTCTGTGTTCCGGCAGATCCAGATTGAATAAGAAAATAGAATTGCTACATAGCAAAATATCCCTTTCTGAATCATATAGCACTATTTCAAACTTTTCTGGAGATATCACAATGTTTGGTACCATATACTTTAAACAGTTTGGATGTTTTTGATTTTCAATCAAGGAAAACACTATTTTCTGAACAAACGCCTCTGCCAGTATGTCATCTGGTGATTTTTGTTTGCGATCTGTTCTTGTTGGTCTGTCGAAATCATTATCAAGTCTATCTGAAACACAGAAAAGGATAAATATGTCAAACCGGTTTTATTTCACTGAAAGAAAATTCATTTTTTTCCAATTTTCAATTAACTATTTTTTACTTCTCTACTTGAAAATGATTTACAGTATACCACCAAATTTTACTGGTTAAATTGATATGAATAAATAATGTATTTACAAAAAAAATTGTATTCAAGAAAAATAAGCTTATTTTGGCAAAAGTTATCTACTAGTCTGGCAAAGTTTTATATGAACAAAACCTATATATGATGGTGTGCATCCCAACATGCATCAGCATCAATCCAATTTTATTCAAAATGGAGATTAAACCGGTTTAAAAAAAAACAGGGGGGGGGGTGTCCTGTCCACAAGTAGCTGTGTCTCTAACCAGATACACTTTAAGGATGTATATATGATCCTTTAAATATGTACATATATATGTAGGAACAGTGGGCACAAGAAGGCTTAACGTGCGGCCATCCTTTAAAAAAAATTTTGGTTAGCCTTCTCCAGACCAACTGTCAAAAACTTGTCCGAATCAAAACTTTTTTTTAAACCTTCTTTGATGTACTCTGGAAAATATAATTTAAAAAAAAACTAGCATGAAATAAACTCTCTAGAATGGTTGAAGATTTCCATGTTACATTTGTATTACTCTCAGTATTACAGTGCTACCATAACTTGACAAAATATATGTAGTTATTGATTGACAGTTAAATTTTTCTTTTGCAAAATATATTTATAAGTGACATAAAAATCTTTAAAATTTTTTAATAAAGACTTTAAAGGTTCAATACTTCTTTTGATACATTTTGCATGGTAGGTTGCGATTTATTACAGATAGCAAGTGATTTTTTTTAAATATCAATAAAACTTAAACGAGGTGGATAAGTTTAACGATACAGAACATAAATATAAAATTGCTTTGATGAGTAAACACTTTCAAAGAAGTTCAAATTTCTTCAGAATTATATAGCAGATAATTATTGTGAATCATTTTCTTGCATGTAACTCACTGCAGTTGTATTTGGAAGACCCTCTTTGCTTATATGCCGTGTTGTTTCAAAAGAGTACCAAATTACCACGTAACTTTAAAGAAATCGTGTTTTTTACATTTGTTTTTTAAAAAAAGAAGAGTTTAAAATTTCTCTTATTCATATATCCTATCTTCAATTAAAATGTTCAAATTAATGGTGATAATAATATGGGTGTTACTTACTCTGAAAAATTTACATGCTGGTTTCAAGTTTCAACATTTTACATTGGCACGGAATGCATTGTTAGACAACTTGTATCCAATACATGGTCATTACGTGTTGGATCATTTTGAGAATATAACTTTCGAATCTTGTGTATTATTCTGTTTGAAGAATATCCCTCTTTGTTCTGGATTGCTATATCACGATAAACTAAAAATCTGTAATGTGATGGAGTGTCTGCTAAATACAAGATTTCTTGAAGAAGGAGATGGATGGAAGTTTTTTGGAAATTACAAAGGTATGAAAAATAAAATTTATTTTAATGACTTATGTTGTCACCTTAATGCAAGGTTTCTTAGCAAAACATATCATGTATTAATTTTTTTTTAAAAAAGTACACTCTTGTATGTAAAAATGAAATTCAAGTTTTTTCTTTAAGGAAAAAAATGTATACCTACATTAAAAAAAAATAAATGGTCTAAATATTGAAAGACAAACAAAATGATATTAGAAACAAAATTGAAACAATGCCTATTTTTTAAAGTTATGTCTTATTACTTATAGAAAATAGAGAAGTTACAATTAATATATATAAAAGATATAAACTTTGTAAAGAATTTTCAAAGCATGCATGTTAATACTAGCATTTGATACAATCGTTGATAATTAACCATAAAAAAATTATGAATAAACTTTGGACTTGGAGTGAAGTACATATAAACATAAAACTTTATGCCTCTGAGCAAAGCACCTTTTCCTTCAAGATTAAAAAAAGAGATTAAGAAGACACCAGTCCAATTTTCTGTTTTCATTTTATTGAAGTGTTGCGTCGCCCGCGTGGCGCAGAATAATAGAGCTTATGCTCTAGAGTCGCGAAGGAAGGAGTGAATCCTTACGTCGCGGGTTCGAATCCCACTGAGGGACGTTGACACCGGTCCTTCGGATGAGACCGTATAAACCAAGGTCCCGTGTCGCAGTAGGTGCTGGCACGAAAAAGATCCCTCCCTGCTCAATGGCCTGAGAGCCGAGTATAGGACAAATTTTGCAGCTCTCCACCGACGAGTTGTGGCGACTCAATATGAGTGAAAAATTCTCGAAAGGGACGTTAATCAATATACAATCAATCAATCAATCATTGAAGTGTTACAGTACGTAAAATAAGTAAAATTTACACTTCCAAAGGATTAGTGCCTCAATATAATTTGTAACTCAATATTAAAAAAGGACTTTTATGTTAAAGCATGCGAGTCTGGATGGTATCCGTTTGCAGGTCATTGTTATCACCTGAATGAAACAAGAGTAACATGGAAAGCTGCAAAGGTAAAATTTGAATTCTTAAATAAGAAAAAAAAAGTTTAATTTTGAAAGTCAAAATTTCGATACATGTATAAGAAAGTATTTGCCGAATTATTTGTTTAAAGTACTTGTCTAGTTATTGTTCATAATGAGAAAATATTTTGTAGTATTTACATTTTCAATGTCTTTGTCTGAGACTAAACTACAAATAGTTAAAATACTTTATTTCTACATAAATCTACTGGTTGAAAACACGTGAGGGGCGGGACAAATAAAGATAGAAACGGGGCTTTAAGCACTTGAATATACGGAATCAAGAGCATGTAAATACCTTCGGCGTTTATGCAAATTACCACGCAAGCCAATTGATTGATCACATCATGAAACGAAAAAATTATACCATTATTCCTTCATTAAAACCAATTAAGCAGAATCAACTGCAATGCAGAGTATATAGCAGTGCAAGAGATACTTCACCGTGAAACAGAAAAATTTGAATACTTCCTGGAGCAGAGTAAAGAAAGAAATATGCATGCAATAAGATTTTATGCCTACCAGATTCTATGGTATTCTTGTAACAAACTCTTGTACATTAATTCTATTGTTGATCCGCTTGTCAACTGATGTGTTCCATACAAATTATAAGCTCATTATATCATGACGATGATCACGTGGTGTGACCGATTAATAGGGGATGCTTTCCTCTCAGTGGCATTTGATACCAGTTCTGATTTCTTTTTTTGAAGGTTTATGTTTGCTTTGATCTCATTTTATATTAATTTTGATACTTTTTAAAGCTCATTTCTTGAATTCGTTATAATCATTATGGAAAACATGCATCTTTTAGACCCAGTGTACAAAGCAAAACTCTTACTTAGTAGAGATGACATCAGCCAAGGAGAGCAAATGGATATCAGAAATGTTTTTGTCAAAAAATGGTAAGATAAATATTAAGTTTTCAGAGAACGTTATTTTTACACAATTCACCAACCTGTCATAAAACCCCATTACTTGGTAAATAGAAGCCTCATATAATAATTAAACTTTCTATTTAAAAAAATATTAAAGGTTAAAGGTTTTAAAGGTTTTATTCCATAATGGATGAAAATAAAACTTTATCATGTATGCAACATTTACTGTAAATTTTTCTATTTTTTTTTCGTTGTATTGATTTGCAGGAAATGAGAACAATCATCTTGTAGACTCTACATGGATAGGAGCGAAATGGGAAAACGAAATACTTACATGGGACCACAGCACCGAACCGGTCATTCTTCAGTCAATGTCATGGGTAGTGAACAAACTTAATGAAATTGGTGTTTGTGTGTTGATGACATATAGAGGGAAATGGTTTGATTTTAGCTGCAACTGGCACGAGCGCCTGTACGCCTTTGTCTGTGAAAAAATGTTGTAAAAGCCACGAAAAATATCTTTAGACTAGATATATAGAAAGGCTTGCAAAAGTCTATGTCATTTTTTTAAGTTAAAAAATACACCTTAACCCCTCATGTTAATTTTAAAACTCGCACATTTCTTTAATACTTACTATTTTTTTAAAATATTAAATTCGAAATGTCCAAGCTCAAATGTACAGTAGGACTAGAACTACACAAATATTGTATTTTATAACATTTGTGTAATACTTACTATTTTTTATATAAAGTACGAAAATATTCAAGTTTATATGTCCAGTGGAACTACACAAATACGAAGTACAGCAAACCCAGATCCCTAAAACCATCAAAAATAGGAGGAGGCGCCATACAGGAGCAAGCATTCCTTTTCGTCCAGTCACATCGACAAATATATGCTTTAAACTACTTTCATATATAAAAATATGAAGATAATTAACAAGGAGGACCCCATTGGAAATAAGCACATTATTGCTTTCATGGGTCATCCTCGGGTAAATGGCTATTCTTAGTACAAAAGTTATATAGTTACCCGCCATTCTCTTTTAGATATACTGAATTAAATGTTTTTTCTTAAGTACTTGTTTTTTATTAAATAATGCCAGTGTTTTATTACAATTGTATTTTTTACGAAACATTATGATTTCTTTGGATTCCATCTGCTAATTATGTTCTAATGTTTCTATCTTATGTTTCATATATGACTTGTGCCATTTCCTGAATAAACAAACAAACAAACAAACAAACAAACAAACAAAGATCTAAAAAGAGAAAAATATAATAAATAAACTAAAAGCATTATAAATCAGTGACCATCTGTACTTAACATAAAATCCTGTATGAATTTCAGAGGGTAGATGACTGAGGAGTAAACTTCCCCTGTAAACAGGTCAGAACCCCCGCGAGTAAACCTACCCTCTAAGCAGGTCTGAACCCCCGCGAGTAAACCTCCCCTGTAATCAGGTCAGAACTCCCGCGAGTAAACCTACCCTGTAAACACGTCAGAACCACCGCGAGTAAACTTCTCCTGTAAACAGGTCAGAACCCCTGCAAGTAAACTTCTCCTGTAAACAGGTCAGAACCCCTGCAAGTAAACTTCTCCTGTAAACAGGTCAGAACCACCGCGAGTAAACCCTCCCGTGAGTCCTATGTATTACATGTAACCAGGTAAAAAGGAATAATATTCTTTTGTCAAATTAAGTATAACAATTAATATGAAACAAGGCAGGAAAATACGACAAACGATGGGTTACATTTGTCAACAAGACCATAATAATGACCAAAGAATTTTAATGTGCTGTTTCAGTAGTCAGTATCTTGCCACAGAGATAGCATTCAGACGGTGACATAAAGACTATATGCGGCTTGTGATAGCAGAATATTTCTATATAGATACACACAAAAGCTGATGACGAAAAAAACTTTAGTTCCGTCTTTTAACATACACTTGTAGTTTGTTAATAGGCTTTATTGGCTATGCCAGTATGGGGAGTAAAACATCCAGACATGGAACTTTTTATTAATTTACATTGAAGGAATTTTCAAATCAAAAAAAAAAAAAATTCTCCTCAGAATCTTTTTGTTATTTTTTTTTAATTGCAATATTTTAATCATAAATTATGTAAGAGTTTGCGACAAGCACATGTACATGGATTTTTCCCCCTAAATATTGACTGACAAGAAAGCTTACATAAATAATGCAGATGACATCTTGTTATTGAAAATTTGATGTCTGTTACCTGAAGAATGGAAGGAAAATTTCGTTCAGGAATTTATCTAATACTGTAGATTCCTTATTTTTCGCGAGTACTTATTATCGCGAATGGGCTCTTCAACGTCAAATCGCGAGAATAATAATTCGCGAATGGACGGTTGGTCAAGAGATTTTACATAGATTTCAGCACCATAAAAATAAAGGCGAGTAATTTTATTTCGCGTGTGGTGCTTCTCGCGAATTTACGCGATAATTAATTTTACGCGTATATTTAGGAATCTACAGTAGTATTTACTTACATCATTTTATGTAGAAGTTAAAATGCATCTCCATACGTTATAGTCTATGGAAAATTGAAATACTTTATGTGTATTTGATAGTCTGTACAATACAAATACATGTACCTCTAATCTTTGACAAGATATTGATTGGCAAGACTCTTCTTGTCCTAAATACATTAATCATCTAAATTTAATTATCTTTCTGACAAAATATAGTTTTGAAATCTATTAAAACGTTCAATACTCTTTGTTATTGAATATTTTCATGTACATTAGTGATTAATTACAGCGGAGAAGCAAATTATTTTTGGTTAATATTGACAGAACTCTGAAATATTTTTAGAAGTTGGATCCTCTCAAACGATACAGACCAAACTTTAATGAATTTACCTTTAGATATTAATTACAAAATCCTAGAAGAAAGCTTGACCCTCCATTTGTCTGTCGAATATGAAAAGGATAACTGGCAAATTTTGCTGAAATTTGCCAAGTTGTCCTTAAAGTTTCTTTTCGCTGCAGGATTAAATTGAATTAATGCAATCAGATCAAAATTAGGAGGAATAGTCATTTGAAAGAATTGTACAAAAATTTCTAGTTTATGATATCATTCATACGAAATACAAATAGAAAGTTGTGTTAAACCACTATTTATCAGTGCAATCATGAATGTATTTGCATGCTAAGTGTTATTAAAATCCGACAAAAAAATGTTAATTGGAGGTTTTGTGTTTTAAAGGAGCATCAAGGATATTTCTATTTTAAAAGTTGCTTCTTACATGTACTACGAGGGTTGTCCCAGAAAATATCAAATATTTCATAAACTACCGGACCAAAATTATTATTTTTCTTACAATATTGGGAAATGAATTTTTTTTTTATATTTTGGCTATAAATATATAAGGTTGTGTCGTAATATGCATTAAGGAACAACATTAAAATGGTGTTAAAACTGCATCAAGTGTTCTTGTGTGGAAAAAATAAATACTCTTACATTATGAATATAAAAAAATATATGACGTTACGTGCACAAAAAGTTTTAGTTAGATATTGTCAAAAACGGCGACGTCGGGCGATAATGCGGCGCACCAAATTATCACTCAGCGTTTTGTGGAGCAGGGTATGACCCCTGTTCATAGGGGAAAGGAGCTGAGGACAAGGGAACGACACAAATAAAGGTATCAAAAACTGGTTTATACAAAGTAAAAGAGTTTCAAAGATTAATGGACTAGTTATAGGATGGCAGAACTGCAAAAATGACAACTAAACGGTCTATAGCCAGAGCTGGACGTCATAAGTGAAGATCCCCTCTAACTATGCGAGCAGTTAGATTTATGATTAGAAAATTGTCTTCAAAAAGAAGTAATTTCTTGATTTTATTTTAATTGTGGCATTTTGAGGATGCACATTTCCTGAACAAATTCAAAGACTTCACGAGTGACGTTTTGACGTCATCTGTGTTGCGCCGACTGCTATTCTGTATGATTCGTTGATCAAATATAAAAATGGTATTTATAGAGATATTTTATTGAAATAACCGTGAATCATCTTAATTTTGAGGTATACCAATTTTTAACTTTATAATATTAGTGAAACAGCAAATATTGAAAATGTTCAGATTTTTCTGGGACAACCCTCGTATATGGATATGCCACCTCTTTCCAGTGGAAGGCTGCTTTATACCTGAGAATTATTCTCAAGAGCAGTGAGGAATCTTTTCATGATAACACCTACTGTGATATTAGATCTTGGTTCATACCAAGGTCTTGGTTTATGGGGTCATTTGAAGGAACGGTCTCAATGTACCCCAGTGGATTCAAACCCAGGACATAAGGATTAGTTCCTTACTCTGCAACTCTTTAGCGGGTGCTATAACCACTCTGACATGCAGGTTTCGTAATAAAAATAATGTTAAACATCTCTGAGTTCAGTCACCTAATTATGAATAAAAAAGTAAATTCACAAAAATCAAACTACATATTATTTTTCTTTAATTTTATATGGTTCTTAATGTAGATTTAATTGATGACCTCGCCTAAGTAACTCATTAACTGACCAACGTTTCACTGGGTTAAATTCCAACACAGATATTTTTAGTGAATTTGAGTATATATCCCATTTGTTTTCAACTAGACTTTTGAAATTTGATTTACATTTTACAAGCACATCGTCACTGGCCTTTTCCAATCCAGAACAGAATATTTCATAATGTAACACCATCCATAAAATAATTATGGCTTCATTAGTGAGACTTCTGTGCTCTGGAAGATCCAAATTGAATAAGAAAATAGAATTGCTACACAGCAAAACATCTCTTTCTGCATCATATAGCACTATTTCAAACTTTTCTGGAGATATCACAATGTTTGGTACCATATGATTTAAACAGTTTGGATGTTTTTGATTTTCAGTCAAGGAAAACACTATTGTCTGAGCGAAGGCTTCTTCTAGTTTGTAATCTGGTGATTTTTGTTTGAGATCTTCTGTTGTCCGTCTCTGAGAATCATCATCAAGCCTATCTGAAAAACAGAAAAGGATAAATATGTCAAATTGGTTTTATTTCACTGAAAGAAAATTCATTTTTTTCAAAATTTCAATTAACTATTTTTTTTACTTCTCTTCTTGAAAATGATATTAAGGTGGAATGTCACACCAACTTTTTATTTGATAGATCTTTGAGTCATCCTTTTTAAACAATGGTTTCAGCATTGAAAGGCCAATATACGCTCTTAATCATATTACCCGGTATATTAATTTGTTTGTATTTTTCAAAGACAATGAAAAAATTATTTACATCCAAATAAGCTGTTTTCGAGCTTAAAGTTTGCTGTAAATGAATGCATCATATGAATATCTTATAATTAAAAATATGTAAAGAAAGGCTCGTTAGACTTTTTAATTTTTTTTTTTATAAAAAATTATTTATGAAAATAAAAGATATTTGTGTGAATATTACTTGTGAATATTTTTTAAAACCTATGGTTAAAAACACCATAAAACAAGTCACAAACGAGGAGAACATGTTTGTCAATCATATTTTAAAAAGAAATTGAAACAAAATTGAGAAATTTTAGAGAAATTAATTTTTTTAATATTTGGACCTAACCCGATCAAAATTAACACAAAATGAATAAAATACTAATTTATTTTCTTTTCATGTATTTACAATGAATAAATCTATTTTTTGTCAAGTTCATTAATGTTTTAACCCTTATTACACCCAATCAGACTAGTGTTCTTGGGGAAAGTTATTAATTTCCAATAATTGTACAATTATAATTGGGATTGGTTTAATTTTGATCGGGATTGGCCAAAATTAAAAAAAATAATTGCTGAAACCATTGTTTAAAAAGGTTGACTCAGAGATCAATAAAATAACAAGAGGCCCATGGGCCACATCGCTCACCTGAGAAGCGTTGACCATTCTGTTCTTTACCAGATTTCCCCCTTGTTATACATAATGCATCCCCACCCTACCCCACTGATCATAATTTAGACATTTTGAAATCTACACTACACCATGATCCTTCCATGGGCACATATGTTTCAGCTTTTTTGGCCCAGTGGTTCCTGAGAAGAAGATTTTCAAAGATTTTTCCTATATATTTCTATGTAAAACTTTGATTCCCTATAATGGCCCCGCCCTTCCCCTGGGGGTCATGATTCCTACAATTTAGAATTTACACTACCCCAGAATGCTTCCACATAAGCTTCACTTTTTCTGGCCCAGTGGTTCTTGAGAAGAAGATTTTCAAAGATTTTTCCTATATATTTCTATCTAAAACTTTGATTCCCCATTGTGGCCCCGCCCTTCCCCCGGGGGTCATGATTTGAACAATTTAGAATCTACACTATACCAGGATGCTTCCACATAAGTTTCAGCTTTTCTGGCCCAGTGGTTCTTGAGAAGAAGATTTTCAAAGATTTTTCTTATATACTTCTATGTAAAACTTTGATTCCCCATTGTGGCCCCGCCCTTCCCCCGGGGGTCATGATTTGAACAATTTAGAATCTACATTATACCAGGATGCTTCCACATAAGTTTCAGCTTTTCAGGCCCAGTGGTTCTTGAGAAGAAGATTTTCAAAGATTTTTCCTATATATTTCTATGTAAAACTTTGATTCCCCATTGTGGCCCCGCCCTTCCCCCGGGGGTCATGATTTGAACAATTTAGAATCTACATTATACCAGGATGCTTCCACATAAGTTTCAGCTTTTCTGGCCCAGTGGTTCTTGAGAAGAAGATTTTCAAAGATTTTTCCTATATATTTCTATATAAAACTTTGATTCCCCATTGTGGCCCCGCCCTTCCCCCGGGGGTCATGATTTGAACAATTTAGAAGCTACACTACCCCAAGATGCTTCCACATAAGATTCAGCTTTACTGGCCCAGTGTTTCTTGAGAAGAAGATTTTTTAATGACCCAACCCTATTTTTGCCTTTTCTTGATTATCTCCCCTTGCGACGGGATATGTCCCTTCATTTTAACAATTTAAATTTCCCTTCACCCAAGGATGCTTTGTACCAAGTTTGGTCAAAATTGGCCCAGTGGTTCTTGAGAAGAAGTCGAAAATGTGAAAAGTTTACAGACGGACAGACAGACAGACAGACAGACGGACAGACGGACAGACGGATGGACAGACAGACGGACGGACGACGGACAATATGTGATCAGAAAAGCTCACTTGAGCCTTCGGCTCAGGTGAGCTAAAAAGTTGGTGTGGCATTCCTCCATAAGTATACCACCAAATTTTATTGGTTAAAATGATATGAACACATAATGTATTAACAACAAACAAAAAAAAATGAAAAAAAAAAAATATTGCATTCAAGAAAAATTAGCTTATTTTGGCAAAAGTTATCTATTAGTCAGGCAAAGTTTTATATGAACAAACAAGAGGCCCCTGGGCCTTATAGGTCACCTGAGCATTATTCAACAACTTTCCAGTGACTGAATTTGATCCATGTTTTAAGCCAGATGCTATAGCATTTACAATCTGGTCATCATAACTATACACTTAGCAGTTCCTTAGTTTGGTTACTTTATACCCATAGGCAGGGTAGGGGAACAAAAAATGCATTTCAACTAATCAGTAATATTCAGCAATAATCAGTAGTGCCGCTACCACACATGAACCCTTGACTCTTAGGCCTAGATCCACACATTGCACTATTTTTGGAAAGGCATACTTGCTTTTCAAAAATATTTGATTAATACCAAGGCGCACATTTCAAACAATTCATTCATTTTCAGTACATAAGTACAGCCCCCCCCCCCACTATGGTACAACTGACCCTGGGGCCTTGAAATTTACAATTCTTGAAGATTAGGGATTGCTCATAACTATATAGGTAATTCATCTGCTTAAAACCTAGGAGCAAAGATGAAAATATTCAAAGATTTAATGTTTTTTCACTATACATGTATAATCAATACAGCCCCGCCCTAACACCAGAATCCCTGACCCTGGGGCCATAAAATTCACAATTTTGGCAGAGGCACTCTATATTTCCTCTATATAATCAATAGAGCCCCGCCCTGACACCAGAACCCCTGACCCTGGGGCCATAAAATTCACAATTTTGGCAGAGGCACTCTTGTTCATCATAACTATGTACTTAGTTAGTTTATTTCATACCCAGGAGTAAAGAAGAAGATTTTCAAAGAATTCATGTATTTCCTCTATATAATCAATAGAGCCCCGCCCTGACACCAGAACCCCTGACCCTGGGGCCATAAAATTCACGATTTTGGTAGTGGCACTCTTGCTCATCATAACTATGTACTTAGTTAGTTTATATAAAACCTAGGAGCAGAGAAGAAGATTTTCAAAGAATTCATGTATTTTCACTATATAATCAATACACCCCCACCCTAAAACCAGAACCCCTGACCCTTGGGCCATAAAATTCACAATTTTGGTAGAGGCACTCTTGCTCATCATAACTATGTACTTAGTTAAATTATATAAAATCTAGGAGCAGAGAAGAAGATTTTCAAAGAATTCATTTATTTTCACTACATAATCAATAGAGCCCCGCCCTAACACCAGAACCCCTGACCCTGGGGCCATAAAATTCACAATTTTGGTAGAGGCACTCTTGCTCATCATAACTATATACTTAGTTAGTTTATTTAATACCCAGGAGTAAAGAAGAAGATTTTCAAAGAATTCATGTATTTCCTCTATATAATCAATAGAGCCCCGCCCTGACACCAGAACCCCTGACCCTGGGGCCATAAAATTCACAATTTTGGTAGAGGCACTCTTGCTCATCATAACTATGTACTTAGTTAGTTTATTTAATACCCAGGAGCAGAGAAGAAGATTTTCAAAGAAATAATGCATTTTCACTATATACTTATTTAGCCCCGCCCTAGTACAAGAACCCCTGACCCCAGGGCCATGAATTTTACAATTTTGGTAAAGGACTCAATGCTGATTACAATCATGCAAACAGTTTGACTGCTTGATGTCCAGGAGTAAAGAAGAAGATTTTTGAAGATTGCATTAATTTTAGTGGTTTTGGCCCCACCCCCCAGGCCCCAGGGGGGCAGGGATCATGAAATTCACAATTTTTGTTCCCCTTCACCCATAGATGCTTTGTGCCAAATTTGGTTGAAATTGGTTCAGTGGTTGCAGAGAAGAAGCTGAAAATGTTCAAAAGTTTACGACCGATTGACGACGAACGACGTACGACGAATGACGTACGACGGACGACGACGGACAAAAACAGATAGCAATAGGTCACCTGAGTGACTCAGGTGACCTAAAAATTATGATGGTGTGCATCCCTACATGCATCAGCATCTACCCAATTTTGTTCAGAATTGAGATTAAACCTGCTGAAAAAAAACATTAAACCTGGTAATTCAACCAGGAATATAGATCATTCATAACAGTGACTACTGAAAAGTTGAAAACATATTTATACAAATTATAGGCATATATGAAGGGTTATCAAAAAAGATTCGTGGACTAGCGCTATAAAATTAAAACCGCTTTTGATACATAAATGGATTTCAAAATATCTAGTTAGCATCATCTAGTCTATCTATAGAATAAACCACGAATCATAAAATTTATTTTTTTATAAATGAGTAATGTTTCTGTAAGCAATGGTATGTCCAGGGTGCAACCTCGAACACATGGTTTTTCCGACCTAAATGTAGTTGAGAAAAACACTTTTGATATGAATACTTGACATCCATAAATCCAGTTAACTCAGGTATGTCTTGTGAAAGAATTGTTCCTTTGAATATGGAATTTTCAGCTCATTTTGGAAGTTCTATGAAATTTATCGTAAATTTTACATAGAGTCAAAACAAGTAAGAACCTTGAAAATGACGTCAAATATGGGAAGTGGTTTCCTTTTCCAACATTCTATAAAGTATTGCCCCTGAAAAAACTAAACAGACCTAAGAAAAGTTTCAACTGGCTAAGGAAAAATAAAATGAATCCAGAGTACTGCATACAGGGTTATTTTCGCCACGTCTTATTTTCACCCTTTCACTCTTGCAAACAATTTTGCCCAGTTTTAAATTCGCCCAGTCCTAGTTTTGTTTAAGAAATTATACTGTATTTTTGAATTTGCCCCATATTAAATTCGCCTAAATGAGGGTAGGGCGAAAGAGGAGAAAATAAAACAGGGGCAAAAATTTCCCTGTATACAGTACTTGTTGTTAGATGCCGAAAGAGATTCAGAGAGAAAATTGATACACATTTAATGTCAATTTATACTCAAGGTGTGAAAAATAAATCATGTCAAAAAAGGAATCCCATTGATCATGTTTTGTATGTATTGATTAAACTCCCAAAAAGCAAATTATGTTGCCAAAATCAAGCGAGGATCTCTCCAAATGTATAAATCCATTTGCAATATTATATGCATTGAAAGCCACTGTTCCTGACATTGTAAAGTAATATAAACAAGAAAGGTTTAAGTCCTTACTCAGCTCCAGGGAATCTTAATCTCAAAATATGTGTATGAGGTGGAAGAAGTGGAAATAGAAAAACAAAGACGTTGGCGGATGTCACGAAACTAAACGGCGACCTTGCCAGGTGACCATATAATGTTGTTTTTATCTTATAATAATTTGGCAATTAATGAACGTATCAAGCTAAAATTTTCAACATTTCTTCATTTCTTGTTGTTTTATGTTCCCTATAAATTTTGAAAGCACAGACTACATAGTACTTATTTTATAGTCTCAGGCCACGAACTTTTTGATAACCCCTTGTAGTTACCTAATAATAGGACTTCTTAAAAAATTATTGTGATCAATCAGTCATTTTGAAAATGTAGGCCAGTTTCTGCAGGTTCTGAAGCAAGTAAGGTAAATGCATGCTTAGATGCATTGTGTGTGCAAATTTGGACAAAATGTAGCATATTAATTGGGGTAATGAACTTCTCCCGAAATCTTTAAATTGGAAATTCATCCTAGAAGTTAAGGTTTGAGGTTTCTGTGATGTGAAGCATTTGATAGGCATATATTATGTTTATACTTGGAGGCATCGACAGTACAAGTTTATAAACCTCATATGGTTCCTATCAACTGAGGAATGCACTTGCTTTAAAAACATGAAACTGGTCATTCAAGAATCATTCATCCAGTCAACAACTACTCAAAGTAAGATTGGAAATTTGCATCAATCTTGCAAAATAAGTCACCAGGGTGATAAATTTAATCTCACCTTCATGGTGAGGTGAATTAAAAAATTTATGACTTAGCAGACTTTATATTCAAACAGAACAGAATGTCACCTGAGTTCCCTTTACCTTGCTGCAGCAATGCTGCTTTTCAGCAGGATTTTACCTACTTCTATGTACAAAAAAAAAAAATCACATATTTTAAGCCATCATTAAAAATATTTTTGTTGGATGTACTCCGGCCCATATTTTTCAAGGTGGGAAGGTAGGTAAATAAATATTTTTTTTTTTACAATATTGGACAAAATGATAACTGTCAAAAAATCACAGGCTTAGAAATGTATTTATGTTTTCATAACAGAACAGATAGTATACAGATTAATTATTTATCGATATAAAAATTTCAATCAACAAGATGTGTTTGTGAAACACTATGCGCCCGGTGGCAACAAAGTCCAATAAACTATTTTTAGCACATAAGTCACAGTCAAGGTCACAAGGTCATTGACTTTGGTGTCATTTAAAAGAACTTAATTTGTGAAGTAAGCATACCAACTATAAAATCTCTATCTCTCATGGTTCAAAAGTTATGGTGAAAGTTCTAAAAAGCTACTTTTAGCATATAGGTCACAGTCACGGTAACAAGGTCATTGACCTTGGTGTCATTTGAAAGAGCTTCATTAATGGAGTTTGCATACCAAATATGAAGTCTCTATCTTTCATGGTTCAAAAGTTATGGCGAAGGTTAAAGTTGACAATAGACAGACAGACAGACAAACAGAAGACAGATAAACAGACAAATAGACAGGACAAAAACAATATATGCCTCGGATCTATCGATCCGGGCGCATAAAAAGCATCTTAGAGAAATTATGCTATGAAAACTAAAAAAAAAATAAATTCAAAGTGCTGAAAAAAATCAGTAGGTAAGGTTCATTTTGACAGTTCGGTCGAAGTACATGATACTACATCAAACTAATCATATGTCATTGTTGGCTTTAGCTCCATCTATTTCCAAGTGTTTATACATGTAACTCATCTAGAATCAACTTCTAAAGCAGGATATAGATATATGCAGTGATGAACAAAGCCTTGTACTTAGTGATTCCAACATACACCCCCTCCCATTCCATGGCTTTATAGCAGAGTGCTACTTGTATTGAGTATTCTGAACATGCTGAATAAGGGGTGAAATGATACATCTCCATCAAAGGACACTACTTATCATACAATTTTGTATTGGTACCACTATTTTGGATACATTTTGATTAGAGGAAACAAATTAAGTGTTGTTTTATGTATTCTTTTACTTAATTTGCAAATAGACAAGCAGAAATTGATTAGAATGATTTGAATTTTATTTCAAACTATCAGTTAAAAAAAAATTAAGATATATATTTAATATTTAATAATCATAGTGAGTAACATTATACATTTATTGCATGATAGTGAGGGAAATATGAAGACTTATTCAGCCAAGGAAAATCATATTTCTCAAGGGCTTCGCCTGAGGGGAATATGATATTTCTTGGCTGAATAAGTCTTCATGTTTCCAGAACATTCATGCAATGAATTGTTTATTATACCGAAACAATCAAAACCTTTGAAATAAACATAATCTTTCAAATTTGGCACCGCTCTCAAATTCACTTTCATTCTAACAAAACGTTACTAAAACTCTTTGGTCAACATATTATCATCAGTTTTATGACGTAAACCAGGTTAAGGTGACGTCTACTATACTCTCAGGAGTTTTCTTTAAACGAACGATAATTTTTGCGGGAAAATGCACTAAATATCCGAAGAGGTGGAATATGATGAAAAGCATGCCGACGGCCGGGAAATATGAAGTTTTACGGC
Source organism: Saccostrea cuccullata (assembly GCF_032062105.1). NCBI lineage: Eukaryota > Metazoa > Mollusca > Bivalvia > Ostreida > Ostreidae > Saccostrea > Saccostrea cuccullata. The sequence continues at coordinate 5,940 of NW_026928120.1, read as the reverse complement.
CCAATCACGTGATGACTTAGAACCAATAAGATAACTCGTTGTTTAGAATATTTATAATGAGGTATAATAATATCTTTTACCTATGCTAAATGTGTCTGAATTATGAAACCGAATGAAAAATGAATCGAAAAAAAAGTGGAGATTTTGCACCGAATATCAAACCCAGAAAAAATACTGCGGTGAATCGATACCACCATGAACCATTTCACTCCTAATGCTGAAAAGCCTTACCATCCACTTCATCTCGTTTTCTTTTCTTTGGACTGTTTTCTTTACTCTCCACCACAGTATAAGCGATAGCTGACATTCCCTGATGTGATGAGAAGATAATGTCAACAAAGCCATGCCACACTAACTCATGCCCTGAAATACAAAAGAATATCAATAACTGAAGTGCATTCTGAGCAAATTATTGCAATAGATAGTTTTCAACTGACCTAAATTTAGCAAAAGTTACTTCCCGTTGGTCGCCATACTGGAGGTCGACTCGGTGAGTTTTCCTTTTTGTCTTACCAAGTTTAAGAAAATATAGCAGACTGAAATATTTGGTGGAAAATCTTTAATAAATAATTTTTTTTAAATAAAGAAGGCTTCCAAAAATTTATTTACTTCAGCAAAATAATGATTCCTAATTCAAAATCACAAATATAAAAATTTAAAATTGGTTGAACAATGAAGGAATATGAGCATTTGGACCTCCAGTGAGTCCAGTATGGCTGCCAACGGGAGGTAACTTTTGCTAAATTTAAGTCAATTGAAATCTATCTAATTACAATTGAGAAATTTCAAAATGAATCACATGACTTTTCACATGATCAATGTTATCAATGTTCAATAATAATCAATGTTCTGTGCTGTTCTGGACTGACTCACAAAAATTTACTCGTTTTCATCTCACCTATTCCCGTTGGAGAAAACATAGGTTCCTTTTGACACCCACACCTGCAGTTGTTTCCCTTGAACATGTTATTGAGTACACAGGACTCCCTGGGGGCCAGTCTTCGTAGGAGGTGCTCCGCGAGGCAGAGGGTTATATCTGTCTCTAAGACTCGGGGTTTACACTCCCCTCCCATGTCAAAGACTTTTCTCAAGGAGGCTTCACTCTGTTCTAAAGAATAGAAAGTGTTGTTAAAAAAAAATTACTAAACCTTACATGTATAAGGACTTCTGGTAATCATGGTAATACACCAAAGTTCTGTTTCTGAAGCAAGAAATTGTGACCTTTACGTCACAGGGTGAACTATAACTAATTAATTAATATTACTAATTATCATTACCTTTTTCTGTTATTACATAAATTATATAAAATAGAATCGAACCCAGCAGCTGTATACATTTGTGTTCATTCATTATTACAACTACAATACTAAAATAGGTTGTGACACTTATTACCATATTACAAAATTCATACTGCATTACAAAAACCTATGATTATTATTTTAACTAATTTTAAATGCCTTCATGATTTCTCATCTGAAACTTTTTGCTGAAAGGCTATCTAAAAATAGATTTGGAAATCACCTACCTTTTGATTTATAAAACCTTTCAAGACACAAAAGAGCATCTTTTGTAGGGCCTTGTAGTCTCTCAATTTTTTCACAACTGTTATTTTCTATTTCTCGGAGGAAAGAAATGCCCTTCTCGAATATTTCTGTAAACGGGACAAAACATGGTGTTTTGTTCTCGTCTGTCAAGACTTCGAACCCACAACTAGCGTCAGAAAAGGTGACACTTTCTGTCCCATTGCAAGAAAGAAGTTTGATAACAGCAAAACGTGCATTGTTATCCTCAAAGAGCCTGAGACTTTTTCTAAGTGCACCTTTGTCCATCTTCGATCTGCGAAAACTATTTTCGCTCGAGCCCGGTATAAAAGGTCGGTATAAAGTGAAGAACGAACCCGACTATAATTCAATCAAAGGCCAGAAAGTACTGAACCTAGTAATCAGAGTGGAAAACTTAAAAGGAGGGTGATACAAGTTTGGCTTTCAAGAAAGCCTTAATGTCACCTCTTTGGCTTCATTAATGTCACAGAATAAACAGTGGATTGTAACTTTTTTCTCAGCTATTACAGATTTTTCTATTCCACTAGGGAAGGGGAGTGGCAATTTACCTGAACAATTTTAGATTAGGAAAAAAGATATATGATCAAACTCCAAAATCCTATGTTGTGGATAAGAAGGAAATATTTTAACAAATTTATTTTGGGAGAACATGACTATACTCCAACAAATAGATATAGAATGACTTATGAACCAAAAAGATTAAGTTTTACCATCAATCCATATCAGTTAATGTGATTACTTATATGAATGTTTAAAATTTGATGTTGTTTTTCTGTGAATTCTTAAATCCACGCATCGGCCGCAGAGGATCTTTACACACGCGCTGACCTAGTTAGAAGATTCTATCGAGTTCTGATCATCATTTACGTACTAGACAAGAAGACTAGAAGACTATACATGAGAACATACAGTGCGCATGCATATTTTGAAGAAACCCCACCACTTAGGCGATGTGTGTGTCTGACTATGATTTTTTTGCAGCTTGTTTTCTTTCTCAATAGGCAGGTCGCTGTTTACATCTCGATCTATATTTACAAAATCGCATCATTATCTAACTAACCAGTCGGTAATCCTTGGGTGACCTCGCACTTTTTGTATGGAGCGTAGTGTGTCAGCCGAGGATTGCCGATTGATAAATGGCAGCTTACACTGGGACCTCACATCCAGAAATCAAACTTAATGTGTCGTGAGAGATGACAATATAAGGATAAAAAAAGAGGGCCACAGAAAGAAAGAGAGAAAAGAAATTCAAGCGAATGTACATGAATCGAAAGGGACAAGAAATGTGAAACTGGAAAAACAATTTTTTTTACGATATGTGTGGTATGGAATTTTAAACGTGGCAATCTTCGAATTTTTCCATTTGTAATGGATAATTCTTTATTTGCATTTATAGTTTTCTATCTGAATTGTAAAGTTTACCATTTGTATTATACAAAATTTATTTGTAACAGTTATTCTACAATTTTCTATTTGTATTGAATTTCTCATTTGTATTGTATAATATTTATTTGAATTCTATAATATTAAATTTGAATTATAATTTTTAAAAATTTGTTATCTATATATTAATTCGTTTGTGTTGTAAGAAAAAAACTTTTGAATTGTATAATTTTTCATTTGTATTCTATAATTTTCCATTTGCATAGTATAATTTCTTATTTGTATTGTAAAATTTCCTATTTGAATAATTGTAAAATTTCCTATTTGAATAGTTGTAAAATTTCCTATTTGAATAATTGTAAAATTTTCTATTTATAATCGATATAATTTGTCATTTGTATTGTAACCGAGGATTGTTTATTTTTTTTCGTTACAATTTTTTTTAATGCTATAGTGTGGGGTTTTATCAGAACTCTTTCCTACTGACGACTTTTTGAACTATAATGTCAGACGGTCGAACAATATTGCAAAAAGAAATTAAAGAATTTGAAGGGCGGGGGAAGGTTGGATGGACGAGGGGAGGAAAATTTACACATTGAAAAACAATGGCAAGACATGGATATATTCTTTAAAACAATGAAAGTACATTATATGGTCTAAAAAATATAAAGTGTGATATAAGGCCGTAATATGAGGAAGTTGAGAGAAGAGCACTTTTTCCGGCATGTTTTTGGAGTATCCTTTTGGCTTCAAATTATAGTAAAGACTTTTACAAATTAAGGCCGTTCACCCCTCCTCCTCCAACTGGATCCCCAAATCTTTGTTGATCATGTACACCTGTCCTCTCGGTGTTTCCGATATCATACACGGTATCATTGCATAGAATATTAGAACAGAGTATTTTCCTACGTAATCCCCATCCCCTCTTGGTTCCAGTCACTGTTTTTGCTCAATTTACTATTTTGGCTTACGTGCTTCCTCTCAGACCCCCCTCTCCGCTTTTCCACTGCCACTTGTAGGACGTTGCTTTGGGCCTTTATTTTGACATTTATTTGATAAGCATAATAAATTCATAAATATTTTAAATAATCTTTATCCAAGTCTTCTTCCTTATAGATGATTTTGGACATTGCCTTTTTGTACAGTGAATATATTGTGTTATCGAAATATTCACACAGACAATTCCATCATCATTGGAAATACAACAAATTACATAGAATTACGTGAAATTTAAAATTATCAAGTCCATCCATTATATCTTGTTTCAAAATTTTACACAGTTTTTGATTGATAACTTGACCAAAGATAGATGTTTGAAGCAAGTTGTTTTGTGCTTAAATATGATGGACAATATTCACTGCATTTTATCAAACACTGTCGTGCACGTTTTTGTCTGATTTATTACTTAGATATTATAACAAATACAACATTGTCATCAAACTATTAAAAAGTTTATTTCCTCTTAGCATATGTGCGTATGTGTTCGTTGGAGGACTGTCGTCGATGGCCTACATGTATGTTCCCCCAGGAAACGACAGGCCGTAAGTAAATAAGTATAATTATGTTCGACAAAATTTAACTGTATTTTACATTTAATGGTACACTGACACTGTGTTCGTAGACAATTTTAGAGACCCCTTTATTATTTATATTCAGTAACTATATCTTCCCAGTGGTAAATGATCTTGCATTAAATCATTTGTCCTTGTTACATTTGATAATATATTGATATGTATACGCTTAATGTTAAACCGTTCTAGTAAGCCTACTTTTAGAGTAAATCTGCATGCTGATTGACCGTTTCAAGAGCTATTCACTGATGCATGTTTAACGACAATTCTAAAGGATACTTCCTAATATCATTTCCCTCTCTTTCGTTGATATTAGCACCATTTGCCAGTCCTATGTTTCTCAGATAAAGAATTTATTTGTATTGGGCTACAGTGAATGTCTTTGAATACCCACTCGATGCAAAAAGTGTCGCCCGCGTGGCGTAGTGGTTGAGAGTGGTAGAGTTGATCCTTACATCGCGGGTTCGAATCCCACTGTTGGACGTGCATGAAGACCGTTCCTTCGGATGAGACCATATAAACCGAGGTCCCGTGGACATCGCAGTAGCCAAAAAAAAAAAAAAAAAATCCCTTCCTGCTGAATGGCCCTAAGTGCCGAGTATAGAACAAACTTTGCAGCTCTCCCCCGGTAAGTGATGGCGTCTCCATATGAGTGAAAAATTCTCGAGAGGGACGATAAACAATGCACAACCAAAAAGTAAAAAGTACGAGTCAAGAATACATCTACATGAGGGTGAAAGCAAAAGGTTACACTATCAACATGTTTCTATAATCAGGTTTTCCTCTCCGTCTCTTTCATGATGGTATCTACGTCATTGGTTTCGATTCCATGGATCTAGGGTCCCCCTATATTTTTTTTTGCAAAGGCAGAAATGATACAGACATTGAAAGTTTGGGTAAGCTCCATCCCCACCCCCGACGTTTTTTTGTGTGTGGAGGGGATGGTTTATCCTCCCTCTTACTTCTTCTCACTTTCAGTTTGTTTCTGACGTCTATGAACGTCATTTCAACCCCAGGGATAAAACCTTGTTGCATCACGAAAACAAGACATTCATATTTACGCCTTCTTCTTGATAAAGGGTAACTGTGTGTTAGGAAAACATGTATATTGACCTATTCCTATCTACCCCTTCTTTTTGATCTTTATGGAGAGTGGTTGTGTGTGTCCTCCAATAAACACAGTATAAATACGAATAATGCACTTCTCGAGATATATTACTGATTGTCCCAAAGTTGCCAGGTGTTACGCACTTACCTTTCAAAACTCCGAGTCTTCAAGTTCGTCGTTATCATTGATTTTTATTTACTTTCGCACGTCAGTTTTCGTAGCTCTGAACCATACAGATGTTCCTCGAGAAGTTTCATTTTAAAGGTATCCAATTTTTTTGATGATATTTGCTTTAAGATGCTTTTTATGAGTTCGA